>NW_018405244.1:223655-240633 GCF_002113885.1 Mizuhopecten yessoensis
GTCTTATGCTCTCCATCATGGTACCCCACCCCAACAAGTCTTATGCTCTCCATCATGGTACCCCACCCCAACAAGTCTTATGCTCTCCATCATGGTACCCCACCCCAACAAGTCTTATGCTCTCCATCATGGTACCCCACCCCAACAAGTCTTATGCTCTCCATCATGGTACCCCACCCCAACAAGTCTTATGCCTTCCATCATGGTACCCCACCCCAACAAGTATTATGCCTTCCATCATGGTACCCCTATCCAACAACTCTAATGCCCTCCAGAATGGTACCCCACCCCAACAAGTCTAAAGCCCTCCATCATGATCCCCTCCCAATCAATCTATCATACTTTTTGCTGTTGTTCCTATCTACCATATGCATTCTGGTGCACTTTGTCCCCCCTAACAACTATAGTGCCCTTCATCCTGCTACCCCCTACCTAATCCATCCCCCTTAGCACACTCCCATTGCTCCAATCTGAGCTTGTTCCATATCTTTGATTTTACAGCTCCCCTCCAACCACTACAAGTGCCCTCCCTCCTAACACGCTACTCATGTATTCTCATCCTTCCACATATTTCAGTCCTTATTGATCTTGACACATCCAGTGCTCTTTGCAGTCAGCCTATTTCACTTTATTCTCACCACTCCATGGTGTTGTTGGGTAACCTATATCAACTACAGTTCCCAGTACCTCTAGTAGGGTTGAAAAATGCACCGTCCCCCCTCCTGAGAATTGGAAACCCCATTTAATGTTCCCAATCACAATCCCTGATAAATCACAACAATTCTTTGATGAAGGACACTCTGCTGTTACTTGTTTCTCAACTACAACTCCTGAAGGTAGGGACTCTCTCCAGGGTTCCCTAACTGCAACAGCTGGGTGTGGGAAGATTCCTTGTTTTCCCTGTACAACTTCTGTGTGTATGATGCCTCCCTGATCCCCTACTAAAATATTTAGGTTTATGAAGCCCCCCTGTAACATCTTTATAACTCGTTGGTTTGGAAAGTTTCCCTGGTTCATCATTTCAACTTCTGGGTGTTGAAGCCCTCGCTGTTTCAGCTGCAAAACTCCTGGGTGTGAAAATCTTCCCTGTTCCCCCACTACAGTTCCTGGGTGTGGGAAGCCCCCATTTTTGTCACCACAAGACTTTGGGTGTGGGAAGCCATGAATAACACATGTGTGATATTGATTGATTGGTACTTTCGTTTAGCTCTGCTTTTAAATTGTCAACATGGGAGCCAACCAATTGTTGTAGGGGATTGAAATGCCTAATTGTGTCATTGATTTCATGGCAGATATTTTGAAAAGAGGTATTTTGCAATTTGTCGCTACTTGCTCACCCATGTAATGTAAATTCGACTGCAAGGCGACATCGCATACTAGAGTCGAGCTTGGTAGCTTCATTGCTAACTATTGTGGCTCTTTCATTAGAAATCCATTTTTCCCTTATTCATAAACCCCTCTTGTCTAATCCACAATCTCTGTTATCTTCAATGAAGTTTTCACACTGGTTGTCTCCCTTTACAGTGTATGGCCCAACCAAAGTTTACATTAATTGTACATGATTAAAGGATTTAAATGTTATGTTAGAAAAATATCATTTGTCAAAATTTGAAGAAAATAATGCAGTCAGGAGGCTTGCAGTCAGTCAGGAGTACCAGCACGATTCCAAAGTAGAATACTTTGCTATTAAAATTACAGACAGGCCAAAGTTCTAGGCAAGCAATAAGCATAATATTTCCTATATATTTTCTCTGTCTATTCTCTCTATTATCTTTATTCTCTGTATTATTTCAAATATTCGGAGTGATGTTGCGTTTCAGTTTTTTGTTTGCAGAATGCAAGTTCATTGCTTTTGTATCAAGTTTTTCAGAATTATACCTTTATTTTTTCAATATTTCCTAGAAATTTTACCTTTAAATATAAGAAAAGGACAAGGGTGAAAGTCTCATTTAAAAAAAAGATATTTTTCACATTTGTCCTTGTACCCAAAATTGATTGTAGTGGCTGTACAATTTTATGTTGCTCTTCCAAGTCATGTAATAAGATTACTACCACAAAATGTTCCAGGCCATTGCTCAAAGTACATGTTTAACATCGGCAGCAGAGGCAGCAGACCCGTATATAGAGATGGTGTGAAAATTGGGAGGAAATTGGTAAATTAATGGGGGCTTGAATTAAAGTACTCTTATCAGCCATAAACCTGTATTGGTGTGGCGCTGTAATGAGATGAGTGTCATTATTGGTTATAAGTACAAGTGATCCACAGCACTGCTACTAGACCACCTACAGGCTCTAAGCCACTGAGTAGGTTGATCTCCAGTCAGCACTGCTACTAGACCACCTACAGGCTCTTAGCCACTGAGTAGGTTGATCCCCAGTCAGCAATGCTACTAGACCACCTACAGGCTCTAAGCCACGGAGTAGGTTGATCCCCAGTCAGCACTGCTACTAGACCTCCTACATGCTCTAAGCCACTGAGTAGGTTGATCCCCAGCCAGCACTGCTACTAGACCACTTACAGGCACAAAGCCACTGAGTAGGTTGATCCCCAGTCAGCACTGCTCCTAGACCACCTACAGGCTCTAAGCCACTGAGGAGGTTGATCCCCAGTCAGCACTGCTACTAGACCTCCTTCAGGCTCTAAGCCACTGGGTAGTTTGATCCCCAGTCAGCACTGCTACTAGACCACTTACAGGCTCTAAGCCACTGAGTAGGTTGATCCGCAGTCAGCACTGCTACTAGACCACCTACAGGCTCTAAGCCCCTGAGTAGTTTGATCCCCAGTCAGCACTGCTACTAAACCACCTACAGGCTCTAAGCCACTGAGTAGTTTGAACCCCAGTCAGCACTGCTACTAAACCACCTACAGGCTCTAAGCCACTGAGTAGTTTGAACCCCAGTCAGCACTGCTACTAGACCACCTACTGGCTCTAAGCCACTGAGTAGGTTGATCCCCAGCCAGCACTGCTACTAGACCACTTACAGGCACAAAGCCACTGAGTAGGTTGATCCCCAGTCAGCACTGCTACTATACCACCTACAGGCTCTAAGCCACTGAGTAGTTTGAACCCCAGTCAGCACTGCTACTAGACCACCTACGGACTCTTAATGACTGAGTAGTTGATCCCCAGTCAGCACTGCTCCTAGACCACCTACAGGCTCTAAGCCACTGAGTAAGTTGATCCCCAGTCAGCACTGCTACTAGACCTCCTACATGCTCTAAGCCACTGAGTAGGTTGATCTCCAGTCAGCACTGCTACTAGACCACCTACAAGCTCTAAGCCACTGAGTAGGTTGATCCCCAGCCAGCACTGCTACTAGACCACTTACAGGCACAAAGCCACTGAGTAGGTTGATCCCCAGTCAGCACTACTACTAGAACACCTACATGCTCTAAGCCACTGAGTAGGTTGATCTCCAGTCAGCACTGCTACTAGACCACCTACAAGCTCTAAGCCACTGAGTAGGTTGATCCCCAGTCAACACTGCTACTAGACCACCTACAGGCTCTAAGCCGCTGAGTAGGTTGATCCCCAGTCAGCACTGCTCCTAGACCACCTACAGGCTCTAAGCCACTGAGTAGTTTGATTCACAGTCAGCACTGCTACTAGACCACCTACAGGCTCAAAGCCACTGAGTAGGTTGATCCCCAGTCAGCACTACTACTAGAACACCTACATGCTCTAAGCCACTGAGTAGGTTGATCTCCAGTCAGCACTGCTACTAGACCACCTACAGGCTCAAAGCCACTGAGTAGGTTGATCCCCAGTCAGCACTGCTCCTAGACCACCTACAGGCTCTAAGCCACTGAGTAGTTTGATTCACAGTCAGCACTGCTACTAGACCACCTACAGGCTCTTAGCCACTGAGTAGGTTGATCCCCAGTCAGCACTGCTCCTAGACCACCTACAGGCTCTAAGCCACTGAGTAAGTTGATCCCCAGTCAGCACTGCTACTAGACCTCCTTCAGGCTCTAAGCCACTGGGTAGTTTGATCCCCAGTCAGCACTGCTACTAAACCACCTACAGGCTCTAAGCCACTGAGTAGTTTGAACCCCAGTCAGCACTGCTACTAAACCACCTACAGACTCTTAACGACTGAGGAGTTGATCCCCAGGCAGCACTGCTACTAGACCACCTACAGGCTCTAAGCCCCTGAGTAGTTTGATCCCCAGTCAGCACTGCTACTAGACCACCTACAGACTCTTAATGACTGAGTAGTTGATCCCCAGTCAGCACTGCTACTAGACCACCTACAGGCTCTTAACCTGTACAGTACAGTATGAGGCCAATTTGATATCAGTTTTGTTTGAGTAAATTTATTGTGTGTGAACCTTTCAAAATTATGTGAACATTGCAATGTCTGGATCAGAACCTGTGTTCAAAAAAGGCCTGTTCTAATTATTGGCTTTAATGGTTAGGGGATTGATATAATGTTACATTTTCTCTCTGTCTGTACAGCTAGTCAATAGAACATAAAATTTGTGTTAATATTACTGGCAAAAAACATCTGGTAATATAATGGGCTTTATTAGGAACAAAAAGTTAGGGTCTATAGCATCACCGGAAACATGCATATTTTTATACATTATTCATACAAGACTCATAAAAGTCCCTTGATCATCTGTCCAATGAAAACCTGCATGTTTGTTTCTGGGAAGATGAAAAGTAGTGTATCTGTATGGGATCGTTCTAAGCAAAATGATGCTGAGTTTTGCTGTTCAAAATTTTACGTAATTACTTTTCCATGTTGCTTTTTTGTGTTACACAATGCATGTTGACTCTGTTA
This sequence comes from Mizuhopecten yessoensis, assembly GCF_002113885.1. NCBI lineage: Eukaryota > Metazoa > Mollusca > Bivalvia > Pectinida > Pectinidae > Mizuhopecten > Mizuhopecten yessoensis. The sequence goes on from NW_018405244.1 coordinate 228,444, forward strand.
GTCACCAAGTATTGACACAAACAATGTAGCCAAAGTTCAAACACAAACTGTTGTGTTTAGCTGCTGTTTAGCTGCTGTTGAAACTGGACAAACTGTTTTATACCACCCGCAATGATGTTAGGGGTGTTTACTATCCGTCTGTCATTCTGTCTTGGTGAAAATTTGTCTGGACACCTCCTCTATAACTATTAAATCACAAAAAGTTTGGTACGTCAATTTCTGCACATCTGGTACATATTTTTGAGGTTAACTTTTTTCCTCCGAGTTGTTGCCCTTTTTGTACTGCCATTTTAAGCTGTGTCAGCACAACTTCTTATTTACCTGACCTTCTTATTTACCTGACCTTCTTATTTACCTGACCAATAACAATAAAACATTTTCGGAGTGATACGTGGGGAACATGCATCACTCCCGAAAATATGTTGAATTACTTTTAATAACCAGAATTCAAGATGGCTGCTGAGTGGCTGAAACGTCAAGTTATTTTTGTTGGTTAGAATTAGTTGATATTTTGTTAGATTGATATGGAAGGGGTACATTTTATTTGGAACAACCTCTGTGGCATTTCATTTGCTGTGACAATTACGGTTATAACTTCAATTTCATTGGGCAGACTTTGTTTATTCCTTGTGAGTGGTACATCAGGATAATTGCTTTATGTCAAATGGTCAACATTTCAATCTTGAGATTCAAGATGTCCACCATAGCCTTTGACTGGCTGGGACGAATATGGTTATTTTTGCAATTTGAGTTCTATTAGGCCCGTAAATTTCATATCTTGTACATTCGACATGGTGCTACATTTATGTTGTTATACTTACACATGTTGTAATGCTGATTTTTGTCTAGTAATTTAACCATTTCCTGTTTTTCAGATGGAGTCTATTGTTGACCGAATGCAGGATGAAAGTACAGGTGTGCCCGTCCGGACGGTAAAGAGCTTCATGTCCAAAGTGCCAAGTGTGTTCACAGGTGAATTGAATATTTACGCTTGTTTGGTGTTGGATCAGCCAGTGAAAGCACCCTGTCTTGGGCCTTGTGTAGGAAATGTCAGGCCACTTCATATCATGAAAAGTTTTTAACTCAAATTTTCAAAATATTGGGTTTGTAAAAGATGTGCATTAGGTTGCCTTACAAGCGTCAGTTGTAGGGAATTTCCCTTTAGCTCAGCAGTAGAGCATTGGACTGGAGAGCCAAGGGTCACGGTTTCGAGCCCCAGTGACGGCACTATATAATCTTTATCATTATTCCTCGTCCTACTACAGTATTGATATAGACATTCATTTGTCTTCAAATGATCCTTTTTTTCTGGAAACACATGCAGTTTGAAAATAAATCGGAATTTATATAATTTTAGATGTTTTTTGTCCATAAATTAATCATGTTTTAACCAGCAATATATAGAGGAACATTTGTGCTGAGATTTACATAGAACTAACAACAGATACAGATGGGTTGGGGTGATCCAAACTCAATTACTGTGAAAAACTAGCCTTTTGGTTGTCTATGATAGAACTGATATCTGATCAATTGAGATAGGTTGTCTCACTAATTGGGCAAATCCTGCCTTCGACTAATTGGGGAAACGTTGTTGTGAAAGCTATATTTCTTAATACACAAGTGTCTGGACTAACGAGGTACCACAGTATGTATTTTATTATAGTACAGCAACTGCTGGAAACGTAAACATACTTATTTACATTATTATATTTCCCATCTATATCAAATGTTTCAGTAGAACTGATAGGTTTGTGATGGGGATATGTTAATAGTTTTTATTAATATTTTTGCTATGATGCAAAGGTTGTATCAAATTATCTGCGTTTGAAGTCTCAAATCTCGCAACTGGAATGCTGTACATGAAATTCCTTTCAAAACACGACTTTGGTTGTAGCTTGCCTTCTATTCTGATCTGTGTTCGTAGATTAGGCTTCTGTGGATGAATCAGAGGTCTGCTAGTGGATCTTCATCATTTTAGCATTCCGCGACAATTTACACATCTTGCACTCTGCCTCACAGTACACCTGGCATGTCCTAGGTTATTTTTTCTTTAAAAACAATTTCTGCTTTGTGGTTTTATTGTGTAGTTCATACATGTTTTTTTGTTTCATGTCTTGATAAACTATCAAACGATTAGAGTTGGTTCATCCTATAATACCAACTGAATCCAGTATAATGTGCAGTGTTCAACAAGGTTTTGACATTTGAAGCTTTTATTATTGTCTTTTTTTTTATCCTTTTGGGACAAGTCAAGGTTCAAATTAGGGTTCAATTTGCTAATAATAATGGTAACCTGGTAAAATGTCACACTAGCTAAATGTTAGGTTCTATTTTGATACACAACTTTGTATAATTGCACATTGTCCTTTAGGATCATATAATGTCAAAGTATTTGTGCACGCTTCTGACAGCTTGACAGCGAGGCTTTGTGCACGAACTAGAAAAAATGAATTTCTGAGAATAACTTTCTCACTTAATAAATGTCGATAATCATGACCACACACGTTGAAACTATAATAAGAGGGTGTGTTACAAATGGAAGATAATTTGATTCTGATCATCTGAATATTTTATCTGGCTGTCCATTTCTATAGTTATATACTGGTATAATATTTGTTTTATCTTTCGTTACACCTGGGTAACTGAAAGTTGAATAAGTATAATGTTTATTTACATATCACAGGTCAACAGACTACCTTTATAGAGAAGGAATTATTGGCACACTGTGCCAGACTGGGGGCAGCTTTGTTACCTAGAGATTAGAGAGACATTGATTTTCAAGCTTTGGCAAATATATGTTTCCTGATGCCAATAAAAGCAGGTTTAAAAATAGTTTCTTTATGATTAATAAGTTGAGCCAAATCTGATGTCAGATGAATCTGGACCGTTTTAGATCCAGTCATGTGATCTTATACCAGTTGTCTATATTAGAGACTATATGATTATCATTGATGTTAAAACTTTTCTGTATATTTCTTGTTTCTGCTGTGTCCTGTCCTGTCTTTTACTGCCTGTACTTCATAAGTCTGTCCCCTCTGTATATCGATATATACTGATCAATATAGCAATGAGTACATCATGAATATATTATTAATACTATAAATCCAAGAAGGGTTTATTTGAGTTCTTATTGGATTTATTATTGTATTGAATAGTCAAAAATGCTTCATGTTCAGTGATTGTGTTTATGTTGTCATTGATGACCTCTTTATTCCAAAGTAGTACCATAAACCTGTCAGTACACTGTCAGCAGATTAACAAGGAAAGCGTTCTTACAGACACATTGGCTGACAAGTAGCATCTCACAAAACATGTATTACACTGACCATAAAACAGTTAGACATGGCAGACATGCTGTATATCTTAGTTTTCTCAAATCCTATTGACCTTGAATAACCATGGATTTGCTTCCTTGTCAGATTTGGGATTATTTGTTAGGCAGATAGACATGCTGTTTGAGATGGTTAGGGAACACCTGGTCATGTTTACTCTAGCACAGGAAGGCAGTGTTTAATACTATTCCCACCGCAGGCACCACATACAGCACAGCATAAACACAGACACATCTCCATACTACAACAGGAAATGTTTACACCTTCCTGCACAACACATGTCTCACTCACCTGACTATATGGAATTGGGGAAAGAAAACTGTGAGTGTCTGTCAGTGACATCACTCATTCCTGTATATTAGGACATTCTGTCGGATAAACAATTCAGTAGCCTGTGTTTTTTAACTCTCCTCAACTTGTGCTGTAATATGAAGACTTTGTTTTGTCCATGTAAATAATGTCAAAGATTGTCTCCATATTTTAATAGCTTATATCTAGTGCATGTTATATTGTCAAAGTTTTGCTATATCTCCTACACCAAGACACCACTTGGTGTCATAAGGAAGTTCACGGCCATGTTTGTTACACCAAACTCACCAGAGATCTATCCGCCGGATATAAAAAGTGCCTATAGTGATAGGTGAACATCACCCACACACAAGCGCACAAGAATAAAATATTTACAATATAAGTGTGATTGAAATGTAGCTCCATTGTGCAAGATTCAAACTTCTATCCTTGGATCATGGTTTTCTCAGCATATCTGTTTTGGCATTGAAAGACATATGTGATACAAACGTCTTTGCGAAATAGTACTTTTGTTTATGAAAAGGGGATGGCTAAATGTAGGGAGAAAAACAAAAATGGAAAATTTGCTGATGGTTCTCAATGTCAGCATTAAGGTAGAAAGTCCCAACATTTTTCGTTGTATCTCTAACAAAGAAGAGTTCCAATTTGTTCAGTGTTTTTTGGTGTCTTCTAGTTGCTTTTATCATTTGATATAGAAAACAGTTTTATGCCAAAGAAATATAAACATCTCCGTCACATGGATTCAATCTCAAGACCTCTTCAATATAAAGCAGGGACATACATATCCACTGTGCTGCTGGTCATGATGTTTGGTCAAAATGTTCCAACAACATTACCCAGGGAATAAATTCAAAATGTTATAACTCCCTAAAAGGCTTGCTACCTATATTTGTATTAGTAAACACCATAAATTGAACTGGAAAATTCAAGGATTTTATACAGGATAAAAGTGTTAGAATCTCGACAATAAAGGACTAAGTATGGTAAGTTGCCTGTTCTTGTTCAAGATACTAGCCCCAAGACTGTTATGGGTGGAACTATTTGTATGGACCAGATTTAGCTGCACACATGCCATTACAAGCCTCTCTCTATAATTATTGGTCCTGCGTAGTCTGTCGACATATTAGACCATATACATGCTCAGATGTTAACGAAAGTACATTTATAGCAGGCAGCATATTTATCTAGGCGTAACGGTTGGTACATTTATGTATATAAAGTGGTCAGTATGTATAGACATTTTACATTTACCTTCAGACATGTAATGGCCAGTATTAGCGCAGACAACAATCTCAACAGAAACGACGCATTCACATGTACACCTGATCACCATCAACAGACAAACACGACATGGTGGCATGTAAATTGATTTATTCTTGGCAATGTTGGAGCCAGCATCCTGAGAATGGTACATCATTGTGTGATAGGATTAGGAAATACATTGTAATAACTAAATATTGGTAGGAGTCTATCTCCTTATCCGTTATTGGAATATAGACAAGATGACTGTCATTTTGTGTTTATGCATTAATATTTTCAGCCAACCATCATCAGATGGTGGGCTGTACAAATCATCTTTCATCCATTGTCTGTCTTGTTTCTGTCATTTCATGCTTAAAGCCATACTTTTATCACTATTTCTCAAGAAATGCTGGACTGATCTTTCTCAAATTTCCTTTGTTGGTTCCTCCTGGTCCTTAGTTGTACATGTTTCATTGTGAGACTGATCCGAAGAAACAAGATTGAAACCAGGGAGTCTCTCGGATTTTGACAGTTAAAAGTTTGCTTTTTTTCACAGAGAACTGAATGGAGATCTTTCTCAAATTTTACTAGTAGGTTTCTCTTGGTCCTTAGTTATTCCTGTTAAATTGTAAGAATGATTAGAAGAAAAACAAGATAATTGCTCGGTGACCATCTTGGATTTTGACAGTTAAAATTGTTTTCATTATTTCTCAAGACAAGAAGAGCTGGATGGATCTCCTTGTTCCTTAGTTGTGAACTTTGAATTTTGCAATTGAGCTGGTTTCGGCATATGTCTAGTCATTCAAACCATACATCACAGTTGGCAGTTAAGTAACATATGGGTATGGCTTACCCATGGAGACCTTAGTAGGACCTAGTTTGTTATTTGAAAAATGTGTGATAACTATGATGTTTATGACACATGTACATGACCTTGATATAAGCGAGAATTCACACAGAGTGTTTTTGTAGTAAATGTGTTTTACTATGCACCTACTGACCTTACTTTGTAAAATTATTAGCCTAGTTAGTCCTAGATAGAGAATTAACAGATACATGACTTGTAAAATTGCAATGAATATTCATGGCAAAGTTGCCAAATAGCTGTCCGTCCTGGGAATGATTGGAAAAGTAATATCAGATGGCCGACAGATGGCCATCTTTAACTTACCTATTAAAATAGCATCATCAGATGCTATTCAAATCACCCTTTGTCCATGGTCCATCCATCATTTAGTGCGTCATTCTGTCCTGGGACTGATTGGAAAAGTAAGAACTCTGACCAATGGCCACCTTCAATTTTGAGAGTTTAAGTTTTTTAGTGCTATTTTTCAGAGAGTGCTGGAGAGATCTTTATCAATTTTCATATGTAGGCTACCCATGGTCCTTATTTATGCATATTGAATTTGGGACTGATCAGAAAACCATTAGTTTCAAAATTAGTAAAATTACCAAAGTTAGGAAATAAGATATAAATGTCCTTGTCTTTAGCTGTAGCCTTGCCAAATATCTGTTACATTTCTATTTTATGTAGAAATCAGATGGTATTATTACTCTATTTCATATTTAAAAGTACAGTTCTCTACTACCTCAATACTGATATGTTGTCAATTTCAAGATGTATAAAGATTCGTGTTTTCTGGTCTATGATATAGAAAGTTACTTTCTAATTACTGAATTTTTGATTTCGGTACATCCTTAAGATACGTTTGTAGCCTGTTCATCTATCTTTTTCCTGTTTTTTGTGTTTGTCTGAAGCCTCATACCAAGGCTGACGTCTTCCAGAGGTATACACATATCAGAAAACAGATTTATGATCATCTTGTTTTCTAAACTTTATTTCTCTATTTCCTTAGGTGTGGATCTGATAGCGTGGATAATGAAGAATGTGGACGTGGAAGACCAAGGTAATGTATCAGCTGTGAACAAAACTCATTAACAGGCCGGAGACGGTAGAAACTTTACACATTTTTACTCCTAATTTATTATCTGTTTCCTGCATAATGCTGCCAAGAATAAGGCGTTGGTAGAAAGGTGGGCACAAAATACCATACACATCTGCACAGAGATAGTTCAATTTGTGTAATGATGTGTACTTTGGACTGCGTAAGTGTGACATGCTAACATATATCATGGCTTCAGCAGCTGTTACCTGCCATGCTTGAGGTGTTACCTAGTACAGCTGTACAACTAACATATAAACAGACACTTTGACACTACTCGACATGGCAGAACCTAATTCCATAAACATTACACCATAACACATACAACATCACCAAGTGAACTAATATCTCGGCATCATTCACAATAAACTTAAACTTTCTAGGTCATGCCTTTCTTTTTTACAATTGGATATAAATCGAGTCACTAACGCCGCTTTTGTTTATCACGATCCAAACGTTTGAACCGGTTTGACCAGAGTTGTTCCTTTACAAAATAAGTTCAAACCTAGTAATCTGATGCTGTTTTCAGGCGAGCTTTGACAAAGCCTTGCAAGGCCTGCATAAACTTTTGCAGATCTGCCAGGATTTAAACCCGAAAATGCTACATTTAAAAACAGACAAACCGGTTGCTCCGCATAAACAAACAGGCCCCAAGAGAACTAAAACTTTAAGGTAATACATATTTTTAGTCCACCATCTGATAATGTTGGGCTGTTTAAATCACCCTGTGTCTGTGATATATCATCCATCCATCTGTCTGTCCTTAGTGACGCTTATCAGACTGATCTGCGAACCAAGATGGCCAAGAGGCAGCCATCTTGAATTTTGAGAGGTAAAGTTTGTTAGGGCCAGATAGTGCTGGGTGTATCTTTCTCAACCCTACTAGTTTTGTATATTGAACTTTGGGGCTGATTGGAAAACCAAGATTGCCAACAGATGGCCATCTGAATTTTCAAGAGTTAAAGTTTGTTAGCACTATATATTTCTCAGAGAAAACTTGATGGATCTTTCTCTCAAATTTCACATGTAGGTCCACCATGGTCCGTAGTTATGCACATTGAATTTTGGGACTAATCAGAAAACCAAGATGGCCAACATATAAGAGAAATGATTATTCTTGCAAAGAACCAGTGAAGATGGTATAATGGTAGATGCCAAGATCCTTCTGAGATCCATTGTTTACTAGAGATTATATAGCATCATCAATGATCATATGAACCAAACTTTCCACTCAAGGAAGTGAAACAAAAGCTCCAGTTACACATCCCTTTGACGATGCTATTTAGCCAATTAATCTATGTTCCAAGGCCATCATGACCAGAAACCTGATAAATATTGTAGGGGACCAACCTCAAAGTTTATCATTAACTTGTCAAGGTTGGAAACGATTCGATCTATAATTAATGAAGGTATGGGAAATGTTGTTGTATCTTTACTAATCTTGTTTGGGATTGCCTACTTATTTTCAAATGAAATTCCATTCAGGTAAGCAGACATTCCCAAATATTCAAATCTACCCACTTGATACGGCGATTGACCAGGCTACTTGCTTCCTTACACTGACTTATGACTGGGCAGGACAATGACACCCAGCTATTGTATGTCCATACAAGTCACTTGAGCTTGTTAAAATGGCAGCAATGACGTGGGGTTGAATGAGCTTTATAAATTTGACAGGATCAGACTGGGATGAGTTTCCACAGCGTTGTAATGGAGGGATACACAGGACTGATCGGATCCAAGCAAGTGTGTCTGTGACCTGTAGCTTTGTGGGGTTTATATCCCTGTAGCCACTCTCACACTCTCCCACAGTCCCTCTCATCCTCATCAAGTGTAAACTGTAAAAAATGCTCCCACAGTCCCTCTCATCCTCATCAAGTGTAAACTGTAAAAAAGGTTCATAATGAGATAATTTGTCTGCATCTAGTGGAGGTAAGCTAGCCCACAGCAGCACTTAACACTGTGTCAAGGTAAAGTGTATTAATTGCCAAGTTTGTTATTGATAATATAAGGAGATTTATATTTGGATGACCTAGTGTATAAATATTGATTATGGCTATATATATACACGTCTTCTTTGATTGCATAACTAAAGGATCACGTCAAAGCATGCATTGATTTTCTAAAGATAAGAATTGTTCTAGAATTGAATTTATAGGAATGGATGTTACAAATGTTTGCAGCATTTATCATATTTTTTCATTATTACAAATCGGTTAAGAAGAAACCATTATATTTCACAAATAGCCTTAGATATATACAAAATCTGAGTGTGTCATAAAAGGTATGAATAAGCAATGATCTCATTGACAAGTTAAAGTTAAATTCTGTAATGAAACCCTTGCAAAGAAGTTGGTTGAGGGAAGGGGTTATGATGGAATCGAGGTATCCATATGTAGACAACAATTAGTCTGACACACTGCTTACTTTCTAGATCAATTTTAAGAAATTTAGCATGCATCATCAGTACCTTAGAAGAAGTTGTACACTTACAAACTCTTTTTATTTAACATCAACACTGCATGTCGGGGATCGAGAAAAGAATACACCAGCTGTTACCCACAGAGTGTATCGTAAGAGGCGAATAATGTAGGAACCCCATGCAGAATTGGGATTTGCTTTTGTGCCCTCCACTTGGGAACACAAAAATGATCAAAATAAATCTGCTGCACCCATTGCAACATTTGGGATCTTTATTTCTACTTCTAACTACCTTTTATTTCCTAGCGCCTTGCTTGGCAATACCTCGCTTCTGGCCTTAATGTTGAGCATTTGCCAAGATGAGGAAGGCAATTTAATGGGTTCTGCCCCCAGGCAGGGACATACCAAAGTCCTTTAAAATTGTAGTTATTATTCCCTGCTTAACGTTCGGCATTGAGGGTAATGGCAACAACTCGTTCACCCGTTGTCAGTATAATGTGATGCCTTCGGCATGGTATTTCAGTGAGATAGCACTATAAAGTTGGCATCAGATCTGTGCTATCACAGGGAGACTAGTATGCCAACATACCTGGTCTCCTGCACAACATACACGCATGCACAACATACATGGAGGCACGTCCTTAAATGACCTTAGCTCTTAATAGGACGTTAAACAAAATAAAACCAAACCAAACCAATTATTCAACATTGTGTTGGGGGTTTAATTTGTCTCTTTGCTGATATCCATTAAAGTTTGTTCAAAGTACTACTACCTACCATCTTGACCAATATTTATGAATTTTGGTTCACTGCATGGTTGTGCAGATGCCATTTGTTTTTCATTTCAACAATTATTTTGGTTGTTATCTCCATGTTTCCATTTTTTTATGTGGAAGTAGGGGGTATTTGTTAGCCTTTGTTTTACATCTCCAATGCAAGGATAAATTAATTGAAATAGAACAAAAAGCAATCTATAGGGAGTTGTTCTGATTTCAAAAGTAAAAATATGAGTATGTATGCATCATATGGATATTTGGCAAGTACGATTTGTAGGTGAATTTATTATTACAACCGTTATTATTAACTGAGGAATGATAAAATAATCAATAAGAATGCCAATTGGAAACACCAAATTCCACAAAAGGCTGTGTATGTCTTTTCTTGAATGGCTTTCATATGGAATATGAATGCCAAGTGCAAGCAATTCAGTGGCTTTATTTGACATTTTTGTAATTCTGTTTGATCATAAAAGTTATTGGTTTTTTTTGACAGTAAGTGAAATACTTAAATATAGGACTTTTTTTTCAATAATTGAAACGGCCATATGCCATCAAAGAGTGGAATCCAAAAGCACAATCAAGCAATGATATTCATAGTACTTATGGCTGCATGCTACCATATTTGGTGGTTTATATACATTGATTACCGAAAATTTTGGTTATGAATGTTTTGACAATAATTTATACTATGTATGATACTTGTTAAGTGTATCAAAACAATTCCCAATGATTCATATGTACTTACAATTATACTGGTAAAGTGAGAACTGTTACATACAATTATACAGGTAAAGTGAGAACTGTTACATACAATTATACAGGTAAAGTGAGAACTGTTACATGAAACTTTGACTCTAAGTAAGTTATACAACACCCGTGATGTACTCTACAGCACTACCGGAGCTTTCTTCCTGTTGTATTACACATAACGGGGCTGTCAGTGCTACAGATCAGGCGTTTTATCTCCCATGCATATGCAGAGTATGCAGAGCCTATAGGAGGAGAGACTGAGCTAGGCTGGCAGACTGTTCACATTGATTTTCAGCACTGCTATAGCCACCAACACATGGTTACAGCATCTTACGGGGGTCTTCAGGATGTTACTGTTACTGGTCCAAGGTCATCTCTACAGGTCAACACACTGTCATCTATGTCTACTCTAAACAACAGTTACTGGGCATATTACTCCATGCAACAACACATCGTCACATATGTCTACTATGAACAACACTGACTGTACATAAATTATAACTCCATATAAACAACATACTGTCACATATGTCTACTGTAAACAACAGTTACTATACATATAACTCCATACAAACAACACACTGTCACATATGTCTACTGTAAACAACAGTTACTGGGCATATTACTCCATGTAACAACACATCGTCGCATATGTCTACTGTAAACAACACTGACTGTACATATAACTCCATATAAACAACATACTTGAAGTGAGCTTCCGGAAATTCCGCGAAATTTCAATACCTGATTTCAACAATTACATTCAGTCTTGTTCCGCCCTTCAATCTACTGAAGGCGAGGTTGATGATCTTGTTGAAGCATACACATCTGGTATAGAAGCCCTTATAGAGAAACACGCACCTCTGCAAACTAAGGTGATAACTGTGAGACCAAATGTCCCGTGGTATAATGAAAATCTACGTGTAGAAAAACAGAACTGTAGAAAAGCAGAGAGACAGTGGCGACGGACCAAATAAACCGTTCAACAACAGATTATAGAGAGCAATGTAGGCTAGTTGGTTCACTACTCTTTCAGTCAAAGAAGGCTTATTATTAAGAAAGAATCAAAGAATGCGGCAAGGATAATAGACAGCTTTTTAGACTCACCAAAAACCTAATGGGACAGAAAGGTGAAATTATCCTACCAAGCTGTAATTCTGAAAAAGACTTAGCAAGCAAGTTCAGTGATTACTTTCTGAATAAAATCAGCTCAATCAGGAAAAATATAACCGAAGTGAACCACTCTGCTGATATTGACATCTTTTTCATGACTGCTGACATTGCATTTGATGGGGAACCATTGGCAAAGCTCTCACCAACAACCCAGGACGAGTTGCGCAACATTATCATGACCTCGCAATCAAAGTCCTGTGAGCTTGATCCACTGCCTACAGACCTATTAAAGCAATGTCTT
>NW_018405244.1:243002-326974 GCF_002113885.1 Mizuhopecten yessoensis
TTTGACTTATATTCAAGGTCACAGGGGTCAAATTTGTTTAAAATCTTTAAACGACCTCTTCTGAATAACCATGGGTCCCAGGATGTTGATACATTGCAAGTTGCATCCTGAGATGAAAGGCTATAAAATTTGTTCAACATAATGACTTTGTTTGACTTTCAATCACAGGGGTAAAATGTTTTTAAAAAAACCCACCAGAGTCTTTTGAATGAATTTTAATCATAAATACTGATATTTTGCCAGTAGCTTTATTTTAGATCACTTTTAAGGTTACAAGTGTGAGATTTATACCAGGTGAGCGATGCAGGCCCATTGGGCCTCTTGTTTGTTTTCACAATTATAATCATTACTATTATCCATATGTTGTAAAGCGCTTTAGTGTAATTTTACAAATTATATAGGGCGCTATATAAATGTTGTATATTATTATTATTATTATTATACTGTCACATATTTCTACTGTAAACAACACTGACTGTATATATAACTCCATATAAACAACATACTGTCACATATGTCTACTGTAAACAACATTTACTATACATATAACTCCATAAAAACAACATACTGTCACATATGTCTACTGTAAACAACATTTACTATACATATAACTCCATAAAAACAACATACTGTCACATATGTCTACTGTAAACAACATTTATTATACATATAACTCCATATAAACAACATACTATCACATATGTCTACTATAAACAATAGTAACTGTACATATTACTTCATACAAACAACACATCATCACATATGTCTACTATAAACAACAGTTACTGTAAATATAACTCCATATCAACAATATACTATCACATATGTCTACTATAAACAATAGTAACTGTACATATTACTTCATACAAGCAACACCCTGTCACATATGTCTATGTAAACAACAGTTACTGTAAATATAACTCCATATCAACAACATACTATCACATATGTCTACTATAAACAATAGTAACTGTACATATTACTTCATACAAACAACACCCTGTCACATATGCCTACTCTAAACAACAGTTACTGTACATATAACTCCAAACAAACAACACCCTGTCACATATGCCTACTCTAAACAACAGTTACTGTATATATAACTCCATACAAACAAGATACATAATGTAAACGGTCAAAACATCAGATCATTCTGGTGTATACCTGTATCGAATCAAAACATCAGATCATTCTGGTGTATACCAGTGTATCGAATCAAAACATCAGATCGTTCTGGTGTATACCTGTATCGAATTAAAACATCAGATCAATCTGGTGTATACCTGTATCCGATCAAAACATCAGATTATCCTGGTGTAAACCTGTATCCAATCAAAACATCAGATTATTCTCACGGGTATACCTGTATCCAATCAAGAAATCATACCATTCTTGTGTAGGCAGATATCCCATTAAAGATGTTTTGTACAACAGTAGATAACTTATGTTACAGCTGAGGCGACACACCTTGCAACCTTGATGGCTTCCCATGGTTACTTCTTTCCCATTGACGACCATGAACTGATAGTCAAAAACGACAATACATACTACAGATTTCAGGTAAGACTAAATGTATGATGTAAACTCATTGTATAAACTGAATAATATGTGATATGGCAGTGGTTCTGGAAATCCCCAAAAAATAGGTTTGACAGTTCTTTATAGATTGTTTATGTCAAATTGGGCACAGATTTCGCTGTCAAGATTGAAAGTGAACAAGGAGTGCTTTAATTTGCTGGAGGTCTATGGAGAAGGATGAGTCTGAGGGTATATAGAGGTAGGGCCGTGATGAGGGCCTTACAAAGAAAAACATGGGACAGATCTGTGATCAAGTTTCACAGAGATGTAATCAGCACAGCCTGTCGTTGGACCGTTATGGTCAGGATCTGCTGGACCGTAATCCCATTACAGCTGTGATTATTTCACTCAATCTACCCTCTAATTGTGTAAGTGCCCAATTTGGTGTGGGAGATGATGCCTAGCATGATTAACTACTGTCTGGTGTCCCGGGATACATGGATGTCCCTGGACCAAGATGATTGGAAGCTGTATTCATTGTCTAGTGTGCTGGGATACATATATAGCAGAATCAAGATGGTGGGAGAATATGCCCCTTGTATTATGTGCTGGGATAGATGTATAGCACAATCAAGATAGTGGGAGAATATGCCCATTGTCTAATGTGCTGGGATAGATGTATAGCACAATCAAGATGGTGGGAGAATATGCCCATTGTCTAATGTGCTGGGATAGATGTATAGCACAATCAAGATGGTGGGAGAATATGCCCATTGTCTAATGTGCTGGGATAGATGTATAGCACAATCAAGATGGTGGGAGAATATGCCCATTGTCTAATGTGCTGGGATAGATGTATAGCACAATCAAGATGGTGGGAGAATATGCCCATTGTCTAATGTGCTGGGATAGATGTATAGCACAATCAAGATGGTGGGAGAATATGCCCATTGTCTAATGTGCTGGGATAGATGTATAGCACAATCAAGATGGTGGGAGAATATGCCCATTGTCTAATGTGCTGGGATAGATGTATAGCACAATCAAGATGGTGGGAGAATATGCCCATTGTCTAATGTGCTGGGATAGATGTATAGCACAATCAAGATGGTGGGAGAATATGCCCATTGTCTAATGTGCTGGGATAGATGTATAGCACAATCAAGATGGTGGGAGAATATGCCCATTGTCTAATGTGCTGGGATAGATGTATAGCACAATCAAGATGGTGGGAGAATATGCCCATTGTCTAATGTGCTGGGATAGATGTATAGCACAATCAAGATGGTGGGAGAATATGCCCATTGTCTAATGTGCTGGGATAGATGTATAGCACAATCAAGATGGTGGGAGAATATGCCCATTGTCTAATGTGCTGGGATAGATGTATAGCACAATCAAGATGGTGGGAGAATATGCCCATTGTCTAATGTGCTGGGATAGATGTATAGCATAATCAAGATGGTGGGAGAATATGCCCCTTGTCTTATGTGCTGGGATAGATGTATAGCACAATCAAGATGGTGGGAGAATATGCCCATTGTCTAATGTGCTGGGATAGATGTATAGCATTAAACCAGTATGATCAAAGGCTACTCCCACATCTTCTGTTCTGGAATGTCTCTAACCCAGGATGATGGGAAATGTATCCATATCTGCAGTCTTGAGATACATATATATTTCAATCAACTAAATTGAGGGTCATAGATAGGTCAAAATGTAGGTCAAACCTGATTACTGCAAAATTTGCTTTTCAGTATACCGGTATGGCTTGTAGGAGTGTTTTAATAAATGTGGTATTTGAAAACTTCAGGACTGGTGTCCTGGGATATTTGTATATTTTTAACCCAGATGACGTGAGACTTTTAATATTAGTACAACTGACATCCTGGGATATTTGTATTTATTTGGACCATGGTGTCCTGGGATACATGTGTATTTGTATTTCTCTAGACCAGGATGACATGAGACTATTTTAGCACATCTAGTGTTGTGGGATGTTTGTATTTCTCTGGATCAGGATGACATGAGACTATTTTAGCACATTTAGTGTTGTGGGATGTTTGTATTTCTCTGGATCAGGATGACATGAGACTATTTTAGCACATTCTCTAGACCAGGAAAATGTGAGACTATATTAGCACCACATCTAGTGTCCTGGGTTATTTGTATTTCTCTGGACCAGGATAATGTGAGACTATATTAGCACATCTAGTGTCCTGGGTTATTTTTATGTCTCTGGACAAGCATACTAGCCAACTTTTTAAAATTTCCATGGGAGAGATTGCGCATGCTCAGAATAAAAAAAAACATGAAGAAAATGTGTGTATGTACACCTTGGGGGAAAATAACACTTGTAAATGACATCTTTTGAGCTGTTCTTTCAGATGAATCATCAGAACTTAGAAAATAGGAATAGTTTAGCAAATTCACTGGTTGAAAATGCTCAATTTTGTGGTCCAAAATCGGGAGTTTCCCTCATAAATAGGAAGAGTTGGCAAGTATGGACCAGGATGATGTGAGACTATAAATTAAGAGTCAAAGTATATAAATATATAACCAGACAGTTTCGTTGAAGTGAATAGTCAATATGAGTCTATATATGGATGAACAGTACATAGATGAGACTGTGTCTAGCCTTTCTGTAGGTCTCTGTAAACATTCATCAGACCTAGGAAGTATTGGCCGGTGATTGTAATCGGTCGGCCATTAACATTTCCCACAAGCTGGCTACAGTCATCTGTATTTATGTGTGTGTGGAACATATAGGACAAATGGTATACGATAAAATATAAAACAAAGACCATCACATGGAACAGGGAACGCAGCATTGAACCAGAAACACTTTATCATAGAAACAAGGGATGTAGAAAAAAGTGTATAACAAAAAAAAAGGATTGAACAGAGAATAAAGAATACAGAAAATGGAATATTGAACAAAGGTCGCAGAACAAAGGTTAAATGATGGAGAACAAAGGTCACAGAACAAAGGTTAAATGACAGAGGACAAAGGTCACAGAATAAAGGTTAAATGATGGAGGACAAAGGTCACAGAACAAAGGTCACAAATCAAAGGTTAAATGACGGAGGACAAAAGTCACAGAATAAAGGTTAAATGATGGAGGACAAAGGTCACAGAACGAAGGTCAAATGACAAAGGACAAAAAAAGTATAGGCCAAAATATTTGACCCTTTAGCATAAAATCTAATAAAAAAACAAATGACTAGATAAAAAACATGATTAAGACTGCACACAATAAAAGTGAGTCTTCACATAATGTTTTAGATTGTGATCCTATCTACCACACTGGCCCTGCATTGTATAACCTTTTTCAGGCTTTGACCAACATAAGCACAACTAGCTGACAAAAGATAATTAAAAATATAAAAAAAAAACATTCGTCTCTTAAAATTTATCAAGAAGTCCTTCAAAATTGTGCAAGTGTAGCCATGTCTACTATAAGCTTGTATGTTAACCCATTCACCCCTTCAATCACATTTGAACCATACCAACTCATAGACTGGGTGAGTCCAGTTTAAATATGTAGGGGTGAATGAGTTAATGTATATATATGTTTCCTTTGTTTCTTTGTAGACACCATGTTTTTGGCCATCAAGATGTGGGGAACCAGAAAACACAGATTATGGTAAGAATCCAATTGTTTATCATTTAAACCTAACAATAATACCACATATTAACAGGATGATATTATATTATTATATCCAATACAATACATGTATATAGAGCTAACAAGGTACTTCCATATTCCCCCCCCCCCCCCCCCATGTCCTTAAATGACATTAACAGTTGGTATGACGTTGAACAAAATAAAACCAAACCATATCCCCCACCCCCACCCCTTCTTTATTTTCCTTTTTTTTTCTTTCTCCAAAAACATCTTAAAAATCGGAAAAAAAACCAGGAAGAAGCAGGTGAGTGACCTTTTGAAAATTTCCCCCCCGACACATATTGATATCATCTTGATGTTAAACTGTTGTGAATAGCTTTAAATCCTAATGATACGTTTTGATGTGAAATGGTTCTACAGTTGATTACTGACAATCAGGTTATTCAGAATGGCATTTCATCATTTGTATCAATTCATATTTTTACATTAATTACCATTTTCACTGATGAAAATTATGCAAACTCAGAAGAAGGGTTGACTTAAACAGTAGTTGATCGGTTGGTGTGGGGATTGTTTCAGCGGTGTATTTATGCAAGAGGACAATGCAGAATAAACAACGCTTAGAACTAGCTGATTATGAAGCAGAAAACTTGGCAAGACTCCAGAAAATGTTTTCCAGGAAATGGGAATTTATCTTTATGCAAGCTGAAGCACAGGCAAAGTAAGTAATGGATTTTTGATTTTATAATACATTGTTGTTTTTGGTCTTATTCTGAGAAAATTTAGGCTCGGCAATGTGATCAAAATACTTAATGAGAAGTTTAAGCCATTAAGACAAATCTAAATCAGTGCAGTCTTGGCATATGGGTGTGATAGGAGCTATGCACTTGGTATTTTGTTGAAGCAAATGACCTGCATGCTCATTGGATGGCCTATTATCACATTACAGTCTGAGCCAAGTGTCACTTCCTTCATGACATCATAACTGAATTTGCCAAAATGTTGTGGCAATTCTTAATTCCGTGTGGATAAAAGATAGAATATCGGGATGTGTGGATATTTCAAAGTATTAAACAGTTATTTTTAAGTGTCATGATTTTTTTTTTTGACCCTGCCATTTTATGGGGGTCATGAAGTGTTATCTAAGGCTTAGGTCATTATACCCCCGCAATGAAGTTAGGGGGGACATACTGGAATCACCCTGTCTGGATGTCTGTCGTCCGCAGTAACTTGTCCGGAAAATTCCTCCTTTATTAACAGGTGGATTTCATTGAAACTTTGCATGAATGATCAGTATCTTATGTAATTGTGCACCAGAATTTTAATTTGGGATTTCTACCCTTTTTGATGGAGTTATGCCCCTTTTTGCAAAATACTTGTCCGTGCAACTTCTCCTTAACGAACAAGTGGATTTCATTGAAACTTTGCATAATTGATCAGTATCTTATGTAGTTGTGCACCCTCATTTTAATTTGGGATTTCGACCCTTTTTGATGGAGGTATGCCCCTTTGTGTGAAATACTTGTTACTGGTGGGAGACTATGGATTGCTTTGCAAGGCTTTGCCTTAGTAAGCTTTTAACTTACAGTTCTGGTTTATGTAGTAGCGAGGGTGTTAGTTAGCTTTTGGCTTACATTTCTAGTTGTTACTATCTATAGAAATTTATCAACCAACTAACTTTGTAGTGACATCATTCTAGCACTTCATTTCTTAACAGATTTTAATCACACTTTATATAAAGGTCAATTATGACATCATCTCAAATATTTCAGACTTTCAAAGTCACTGTATCTATGATAGAAATTTGTCAAACAATGACACTTATTGCAGGTACATTGTATTCAGGACTTAAAGACACTTTCTAGTATATGAACTGCTCCCTTTCATCAGGCAATGAAGGAACCAGAGTAGGCGCTCAGTGCTGAAAGGATTATTCAACACTGCTGTTAATATTTTGAAGCTTTTTCTGTGAGATTTCTTTTGCTGTTCTCACTGTTGCAGTGGAACAACCAATATACATAATACAGCTTTACACACATTTAACTGACTTAATACAAATGTATCAACTGATCGCAATTTTTCTATCAAAAGTTACATTGTAGACATGTAATATAGATGATATAAATAATTCACAAATGATAAAATTAGTCATAGTGTAGTTCCAGAGGTGATCATGATAAATAATTCACAAATAATAAAATCATTCATAGCGTAGTTCCAGAGGTGATCATGATAAATAATTCACAAATGATAAAATTAGTCATAGTGTAGTTCCAGGGGTGATCATGATAAATAATTCACAAATGATAAAATTAGTCATAGTGTAGTTCCAGGGGTGATCATGATAAATAATTCACAAATGATAAAATTAGTCATAGTGTAGTTCCAGGGGTGATCATGATAAATAATTCACAAATGATAAAATTAGTCATAGTGTAGTTCCAGGGGTGATCATGATAAATAATTCACAAATGATAAAATTAGTCATAGTGTAGTTCCAGGGGTGATCATGATAAATAATTCACAAATGATAAAATTAGTCATAGTGTAGTTCCAGGGGTGATCATGATAAATAATTCACAAATGATAAAATTAGTCATAGTGTAGTTCCAGGGGTGATCATGATAAATAATTCACAAATGATAAAATTAGTCATAGTGTAGTTCCAGGGGTGATCATGATAAATAATTCACAAATGATAAAATTAGTCATAGTGTAGTTCCAGGGGTGATCATGATAAATAATTCACAAATGATAAAATTAGTCATAGTGTAGTTCCAGGGGTGATCATGATAAATAATTCACAAATGATAAAATTAGTCATAGTGTAGTTCCAGGGGTGATCATGATAAATAATTCACAAATGATAAAATTAGTCATAGTGTAGTTCCAGGGGTGATCATGATAAATAATTCACAAATGATAAAATTAGTCATAGTGTAGTTCCAGGGGTGATCATGATAAATAATTCACAAATGATAAAATTAGTCATAGTGTAGTTCCAGGGGTGATCATGATAAATAATTCACAAATGATAAAATTAGTCATAGTGTAGTTCCAGGGGTGATCATGATAAATAATTCACAAATGATAAAATTAGTCATAGTGTAGTTCCAGGGGTGATCATGATAAATAATTCACAAATGATAAAATTAGTCATAGTGTAGTTCCAGGGGTGATCATGATAAATAATTCACAAATGATAAAATTAGTCATAGTGTAGTTCCAGGGGTGATCATGATAAATAATTCACAAATAATAAAATTAGTCATAGTGTAGTTCCAGGGGTGATCATGATAAATAATTCACAAATGATAAAATTAGTCATAGTGTAGTTCCAGGGGTGATCATGATAAATAATTCACAAATAATAAAATTAGTCATAGTGTAGTTCCAGGGGTGATCATGATAAATAATTCACAAATAATAAAATTAGTCATAGTGTAGTTCCAGGGGTGATCATGATAAATAATTCACAAATGATAAAATTAGTCATAGTGTAGTTCCAGGGGTGATCATGATAAATAATTCACAAATGATAAAATTAGTCATAGTGTAGTTCCAGGGGTGATCATGATAAATAATTCACAAATAATAAAATTAGTCATAGTGTAGTTCCAGGGGTGATCATGATAAATAATTCACAAATAATAAAATTAGTCATAGTGTAGTTCCAGGGGTGATCATGATAAATAATTCACAAATAATAAAATTAGTCATAGTGTAGTTCCAGGGGTGATCATGATAAATAATTCACAAATAATAAAATTAGTCATAGTGTAGTTCCAGGGGTGATCATGATAAATAATTCACAAATAATAAAATTAGTCATAGTGTAGTTCCAGGGGTGATCATGATAAATAATTCACAAATAATAAAATTAGTCATAGTGTAGTTCCAGGGGTGATCATGATAAATAATTCACAAATAATAAAATTAGTCATAGTGTAGTTCCAGGGGTGATCATGATAAATAATTCACAAATAATAAAATTAGTCATAGTGTAGTTCCAGGGGTGATCATGATAAATAATTCACAAATAATAAAATTAGTCATAGTGTAGTTCCAGGGTTGATCATGATAAATAATTCACAAATAATAAAATTAGTCATAGTGTAGTTCCAGGGGTGATCATGATAAATAATTCACAAATAATAAAATTAGTCATAGTGTAGTTCCAGGGTTGATCATGATAAATAATTCACAAATAATAAAATTAGTCATAGTGTAGTTCCAGGGGTGATCATGATAAATAATTCACAAATAATAAAATTAGTCATAGTGTAGTTCCAGGGGTGATCATGATAAATAATTCACAAATAATAAAATTAGTCATAGTGTAGTTCCAGGGGTGATCATGATAAATAATTCACAAATAATAAAATTAGTCATAGTGTAGTTCCAGGGGTGATCATGATAAATAATTCACAAATAATAAAATTAGTCATAGTGTAGTTCCAGGGGTGATCATGATAAATAATTCACAAATAATAAAATTAGTCATAGTGTAGTTCCAGGGGTGATCATGATAAATAATTCACAAATAATAAAATTAGTCATAGTGTAGTTCCAGGGGTGATCATGATAAATAATTCACAAATAATAAAATTAGTCATAGTGTAGTTCCAGGGGTGATCATGATAAATAATTCACAAATAATAAAATTAGTCATAGTGTAGTTCCAGGGGTGATCATGATAAATAATTCACAAATAATAAAATTAGTCATAGTGTAGTTCCAGGGGTGATCATGATAAATAATTCACAAATAATAAAATTAGTCATAGTGTAGTTCCAGGGGTGATCATGATAAATAATTCACAAATAATAAAATTAGTCATAGTGTAGTTCCAGGGGTGATCATGATAAATAATTCACAAATAATAAAATTAGTCATAGTGTAGTTCCAGGGGTGATCATGATAAATAATTCACAAATAATAAAATTAGTCATAGTGTAGTTCCAGGGGTGATCATGATAAATAATTCACAAATAATAAAATTAGTCATAGTGTAGTTCCAGGGGTGATCATGATAAATAATTCACAAATAATAAAATTAGTCATAGTGTAGTTCCAGGGGTGATCATGATAAATAATTCACAAATGATAAAATTAGTCATAGTGTAGTTCCAGGGGTGATCATGATAAATAATTCACAAATAATAAAATTAGTCATAGTGTAGTTCCAGGGGTGATCATGATATAATTCACAAATGATAAAATTAGTCATATTGTAGTTCCAGGGGTGATCATGATATAATTCAAATATTTTCAAGTCAAGGAAGAGTAAAAATTCTGTTCCTCAATTTGAATTTTGATCAGAAAATCTGTTGTCAAGTACAGGCTAAAGAAAGCCTATAGAATTACGTCTTAAATGATGTTTTTGTCAAATGTTTCTTTGACGTAAAATTCCTTGTGATAAAATCAAGCAACATAAGAAGCAAATGGCAATGGCGTGTAGTTTCAATACATTACAGACAAAATGAAATTCATTTATTCATACAACATTAAAAAAACTGTGTTACTTGAAGCATCAAGTATAAATGCACCAAGTTGCTGCGTACGTTTGGAGGTATGTGCAGCTGTCACGCACACAAAATGCACAACGTAATTGCTGGTGTGCTGTGTGGCCAGATCTTGTACAGCATATGTAATGATGACACCACATTTTGACACCTCAAAACCTATAAGGATGATTTACGATTCCAACTCATGCTATAGCTAGAAACACAGTCAGGACAGGCAGAATATCCTAATGACTTCAGACAGGCGGCAGAACGATAGCAGTTTAATTTAATTTCAATATGTAATAAAATCCATTAAGGTTTGTGCTGAGTGTGCTGATCTATGGTGCTGGCTCCCCCTCATCTGGGCCAGATAAGTAATGGCCCTGCTATCTCTACCTGCGTCTTGTAAAACAGTTCCCAGGGGCCCCCCAAGGTACATATTGTTTATAAAAGTTAGACTGGCTTTTAGGACCAGACATGACTTAAGAACCGGATTAGAATAGTAGAAACAATTCAACAGCATGTATGTGAATGTCGGTAATATTTGTTGTGGTTTTGAAACTGGGCCAGAAGGCATTGCATAGGCATATATGGAGAAGAATTATTTAGCTGTGGGGTCAGAATATAAATCCATAGACTTATTCAATGACTCACTCGTTTGTGGTTTGATGGATTCAAGGACTAATGACTTGCAGAGTCAAGAAATTAGCATATGAATTAGTTAAGACAAACTCGTGGAAATGAAAAGTAATTAACAGAATATGGTCTGATCACCAATTTGATAAAATGACTCATTGATTGACTAAGATGATTGATTTGGACTCTTTGACCTATGAACTGATTGTATATATTAATCCCTGTAGGATAGGTCCAGTAATTAAACTAGATGTGCTGGTATCTGTGATGTTTATGTCCAGTCCATGTTTCCCACATAGCTGTTCGTGTGTGTATGGAGGGTTGCCAAGTACTCCTAGCCTTGTCACAACTTTATCTTCAGATGGCTAACAATGCAAATTAAAAACCCATTAAAGGAAACTTCTAATAATTGGGTGGTATTTAATTTTATTTTTCATATTTTTTCAGTGTTTTACGCTGTATTTCCTCATGTAGTGATGGTATGCATTAGCTGATTGCCACATCATGAGTACAGTTCACTTGTACACATTTACATCAGCAGTTCGCTGCTCACACATACTTTTTCAAGACAGTTTAAAGATTATCAGTGACATTTGTAAAGTTCAGTTACGTTTGTATCTTGATGGTGAACAAATCCAAATGTACTTGCTATAGGTCAAAGGTTAATGGTCACTGTGGACATAACTGCTATCACTTAAGTGTTAGTTTTGGTAAGTTAGATTCTACACATACCATACATAGTGTGTGCTTTCAGCACATCACCTCATTATGGTAATATTCATACATTATTATCCCCCGCTTTCACCGAAACGGGGGATATTAATTTGGGTTTGTCCGTCTATCTGTCTGTCTGTCACGCTTCGTTTCTATGCAATAACTACAACAAATGTTAACCGATTTTCTTCAAACTTGGTCACAGGGTTAAATGCCTTAAGGGCTCGGCCAAATTTGATGACCACCTTCAGCGGACCCCATTTGGCGGAGTTATGGCCCCTTGAATAACGAAAATGCATTATCTGCCGCACTTCGTTTCTGTGCAATAACTTCAACAAATGTTAACCGATTTTCTTCAAACTTGGTCACAGGGTTAAATGCCTTAAGGGCTCAGCCAAATTTGATGACCACTTTCAGCAGACCCCATGTGGTGGAGTTATGGCCCCTTGAATAACGAAAATGCATTATCTGCCGCACTTCGTTTCTGTGCAATAACTTCAACAAATGTGAACCGATTTTCTTCCAACTTGGTCACAGGGTTAAATGCCTTAAGGGCTCAGCCAAGTTTGATGACCACTTTCAGCAGACCCCATTTGGTGGAGTTATGGCCCCTTAAATAACGAAAATGCATTATCTGCCGCACTTCGTTTCTGTGCAATAATTTCAACAAATGTAAACTGATTTTCTTCAAACTTGGTCACAGGGTTAAATGCCTTAAGGGCTTAACCAAATTTGATGACCACTTTAATAAAACTCCATTTGGCAGAGTTATGGCCCCTTGATTAACAAAAAACGTCATTATCTGAAGTTTCTGCTTACCGGTAATAACTAGCAAATATTAGCCAAATTCCTTCAAACTTGATAACAATGTTTGTGTTCTTCTGTCTTTCTACCCATCTCGGGCACTCTTTTGTTTTTGTGTGATAATTGCTATAGATATTGTTCAGATGTTTCAACCAAATTCCGTATGCACATCCGACTCGTGCTTAGTTTGCAACCGATGTGATTTGTGCATATTTATGGATAGTCAATGAGGTATAGGGCTTTTTTTTCCCTTCAAGTTTCAAGCTTTACATGAATTATGTCTCAAAAGCATGATACTCACATGTTTAAACCTAACCTCAATAATGTTAACCTACAATATGTCCTGCAAGCGGAGGATATAAATTCCACGAATTATGTTTGTTTTATATTAAACTGTACAAAAGCTATGTATCAAACTGTACTTAAGCTAGGGCATTAACTGTTGTTTAATATTGCTATAAATGGGCGCTCTAGAAGCATTGGTCAAAAGTGTACAGTAACAAAATTAAGCATTTAGGAAACTCAGAAACAAATGTAAATAATTCACATCAAATAGCTTTTGGATATTGACTTTATTACGATCTTGGTGTTGATAATATTGTTGTGAAGTTGAAATTGTCGCAACCTTGTTATTGTTTTGACCTTGACATTATTGTGACCATGACATTGTTGTGACCTTGACATTATTTTACCTTGCAGGGTAGACAAGAAACGAGACAAATTGGAGCGTAAAGTTCTAGACAGCCAGGAAAGGGCATTCTGGGACGTCCATCGACCTGTGGTAAGTATTTCACAGACTGTTAAATACACATACATATTATGATGAACTGTTGCAATTTATGCTTTCCAATGATTTTACATTGAATTCAGTATAAACTTTTTTTCAGCATCCTTGTTATACTGTGGTAGAGTATGCTATTTTTAGATAAACTAACATATAACATTTGATCTTTTGGTTTCTAGCCGGGTTGTGTAAATACCACAGAAGTTGATATAAAGAAAGCATGTCGGATGAACCGCCATTCAAAAATGACACGGGTGAGTGATGGTGTTAAATTGTGTCAGTGAAAGTATTTTTAGATATGTTCATTGTTCTGAATACTCAAAAATTGGAACTTTGTGAACTTTTGTTCTAAACCTAGTGAATTCTTACAATGCTCAATTAGTATTCATATTTCATTCTCTTCCTAAAAAATGGGGCACATACATGTCTATTAGGGACATCACACAATTGTCTGGAACTTAACTTTTGAACAATTGGACAAAAAAAAAATCAGTATCAGGCATAATCTGTACGTTTGTCTTTACAAGATGGTGTGTTCTTGTTTATACACCCAAGGTCAAGGTAACTGCATGGGTCAAAGGTCAACTCATTGTGATGCTTGTGTAAGCCATGATTTCTGAACATTATTTGATAAATTGTCATATTTACATTTAGTGACAATGTTTGTGATAAAAACGTATCCCTCATTTCCACTGATACGTTTGTTTGGTGTAAGTCTCCATGATCTAATACAGGAAGTTCATTAAACAATCCATCGTTGGATTTCAGCACAATTACGCAGTACCAGGAGGACGGATCAGTCCCAGCGTGTCGGAGGCAGATCTACACAACCCTTGTGAAAGTATACGACATGAGGTACAACCTTTATTATTTATCAGGATTATTTTGTATTTTCCCTTCCTATTTTGGTAGAATCTTTACAATATCATGATAGTGAAAACAAATCAGGACAGAAATTCCTTCACCCTTACTCCTTTATTAAAACCTTGGTTCACAAACATAAAACAACAACAAAAAGTTGAGTGAACACCCTCAAATTTGAGTGTAAGTCTTCTTATCTGAAGCCTTAAAAGCAGGTATGGTAAAAGATGACTTGATATACACATTCTGCTAAACAAAGAAATATTTCTTGCATTTTTCATCAGCCATTATTGCCAATTTGTATACGAGCGTTGAATGACGGATGTATAATGCTATCACATGAGCGGGTGGGCAGGCGCGAACGGTGTCCAGTCAATATCTCTAGTTTTTAAGGGATTGACTTCAAACTTCATAGGAAGGTTGATTGCCATGATAGCTCAGACAAGTTCGATAACCGCAATTATCAGACCGTAATTTACAGAGTTATGGCCCTTTATTTAATTGCCTAACAGTGTCCACTCAATATCTTGAGTAATTTTCTACGGATTAACTTCAAACTTCATTGGAAAGTTCATTACCATGATAGCTTGAACAAGTTTGATAACCACCATTGTCCGACCGTAATTGATAGAGTTATAACCTTTTTTATACAACCATACAGACAACTGCTTATTCAATGTATGACATGGTATTATGTTCCGTTTTTTCGCGGTATCCTTGTTTGTTTAAGATTAATGCAATGGTCTCTGATTGGCAGAGGCATGAGGAATGCATTGGTCTCTGATTGGCAGAGGCATGAGTAATGCATTGGTCTCAAATTGATTGAGACATGAGAAATGCATTGGTCTCAGATTGGTTGAGACATGAGAAATGCATTGGTCTCTGATTGGTTGAGACATGAGGAATGCATTGGTCTGTGATTGGTTGAGACATGAGGAATGCATTGGACTGTGATTGGTTGAGACATGAGGAATCATTGGTCTGTGATTGGATGAGACATGAGGAATGTAATGATCTGTGATTGGTTGAGACATGAGGAATCATTGGTCTGTGATTGGTTGAGACATGAGGAATGTAATGGTCTGTGATTGCATGGTTGAGGCATGAATACATTGGTCTGTGATTAGTTGAGACATGAAAAATCATTGGTCTGTGATTGGTTGAGACATGAGGAATGCATAGGTCTGTGATTGGTTGAGACATGAGGAATATCATTGGTCTGTGATTGGTTGAGACATGAGGAATGTAATGGTCTGTAATTGGTTGAGAAATGTTTTGAATTCCCGTCTTGTCTAAAACATGCTAGAAATAGAAGTGATTCAAACTGTTTATATTCTGGATAACTGTTTCCTTTGTAATACAGATTTAGTCCATTGACTATAACACTTAACAGTAGAATCTGCATAACAGCATACTTACAGATTTAGTCCAGTCTGCATAACAGCATGCTTACAGATTTAGTCCAGTCTGCATAGTGCATAACAGCATACTTGCAGATTTAGTCCAGTCTGCATAACAGCATACTT
The DNA here is from genome assembly GCF_002113885.1 of Mizuhopecten yessoensis. Lineage (NCBI taxonomy): Eukaryota > Metazoa > Mollusca > Bivalvia > Pectinida > Pectinidae > Mizuhopecten > Mizuhopecten yessoensis. The sequence continues at coordinate 258,985 of NW_018405244.1, forward strand.
ACAGATTTAGTCGAGTCTGCATAACAGCATACTTACAGATTTAGTCCAGTCTGCATAACAGCATACTAAAAGATTTAGTCCAGTCTGCATAACAGCATACTTACAGATTTAGTCCAGTCTGCATAACAGCATACTTACAGATTTAGTCAATGCTGTATCTGGAAGTTTACATGTTTTTCGTCTGGAATGTTATATGATAGGTATTGTTTTGGACCACATTAAGATATTGATCACAGTACTGGTACTTTTTGTTTGTATATTCAGTTTTGAATTTCAGTATTTTTCCATTTCAAAATGATCAACTTGAAATAGTAAAAAAATTATAAGAAAACACCGAGATTATATTTCAGCAATGTTAATCAAAAGTGAAAGCTAGAGATTTGGCTTAAAGTAAGAATATTTTTTTTTCCTGAAACAGGTTTTGTTACCTTTGAGGTCAGTTTGAAAATGCAGACTATTACAAAGTCATTTCACTGGCTAAAATATTTTCTACTTCTTTAGATTGCCACCATGGATCAAACTTGGTTTAATTGTTCCTCCCTTTTAGTTTAAATAGTGTATTTTAAGTGAGTGGTATAGGACCTAATTGTTTCTAAAAGAGATTGTGGTAGTTTTTGTGTGAGCAGAATAAAGCTTTTCATATTTGGTGATATTGTTTCTAGTCCGCAAATCTAACAATTAATAGGTTGCTCTGCAATACTTATTATCAACTGTGATTGATGATAAAATAGAAGCGCCAGAGGTATCTTGTATTGCACACTACATTGACAATAAAATTGATACGCTGTATCAGATGTGTCCCGAAGTACAAACGGGATGTTAAATATAAATCAATAATTTAATTTGTACAGCCGCTGGTATTGATATGTCATTATTTCCATTCACATTTTATACAAATCTTTTAGCTTGTTAGTGCATCCTTAAACAGACGCTTTTTAAATTTGAACCAATTGATAAAAAATAAGATTGTAGTAAGTTAATTATTTCTCGGATTGGAATGTAGCCCAATTTGATATAAGATTTCTGATAGTAGCTGTAGCAGTCCAAGCCAATATTTGAGGAACTCAGTGAAGCATGATATTATATTTATTGCAGCAATAGCAATAAATTGAATCAAGGTTTTTTCTGTGTCATGCATGTTAATTCTGACTGGTGCTGCCACCTGGGTCCTGCCGGATCCAGCCAACGCCCACAGCTAGCTGTCCTACCACAAATTATTAATCAATGTTGGCTTTTCTAAGTGGAGCATATAATTTGCCCTAAGTCTTGGTATGTGGCAGAGAGATAAGGTCGGTGTATGAACTATTGATGGGAAGTTCCTGTTATAGATAATGCTATTTATAACCCTGTCACCCAGGACAAATGATACCCAATCATAAGGCTGTGGTGCTCTTATATAATATTTAGAGTTTATAGGATAGGTTGGCAATGTAATCTTCTATGGTTTTAGTGGATTAAACCTGATTTTGTTTTGTGGTCTCAAAGAACATGGATTTATAACCTCATATCCAGGCCTTCACTGATAGACATCAAGAAGACTCGGACATGGGCCTCAATGGTAGAATTTGATACAGGCCCTCATTATTAGACTTAGACAAAAGTTTCCACATGTAGACTTAAACATAGGGGTACACTAGTAGACTTCTGTATAACTAGGAGGCCTACATGAGTGACGATATAAAATATGGGAATATCTCAAATGAGTCTATATGTCAGGATTCCAAGGTCACCGTCAAGGTCGCCATTTGTGCATGTTTATATAGGATGTTATCAACCAATTCAGGGATAAAACTATAGCAACTTGATTCAACAGATTTTGATCAAGCTTTATACAAAGGAGAAGTGTGAGGACATCTCAGATGGGTTTCTAGATCTATTTCATAGTTTCAATGCCTAGGCCAAGCTCACCTTTACTATTCATAGAATATGTTAACAATGACGCTATTTTGGATTAGGACTGGGAACATTCATGTCTTACAGATATTTTATGTAGTTTAATCAATGTTGCGAGTTTTAGAGCATTTGTAGGCTTTTGAAATCCTGTGTGTTTGAAGGAACAAGTTTGACTCTTTGGAGAGATACTTTGGGAAAGTCACCAATGTTGAAAATAAAATAAAATGTGCAGGTCGGCAATTCTCAAGATTCAAAAGACCTTAGTCTATATTGATATTTGGTACGAAGCTTACTGTGGTGATGGCTGTCAATTTATTTAGATAAATGATTTTTAATCACATGTTCACAGGGTCAAATGTGTTCATATTCTAGCAACATCTTCTAAGAAACACAAAGCCTGGAGTGAGAATATTTACCCGGTAGAGGTGATGGGCTATCTACAAGACCTAGAGTTATAACATTTAGCCTGTGTATGACTTTCAATGATGAAGTGCCATGAAGATTGTTCAAATAAAGAACAAAACTCAAGGTGACCACCGTGGCCTCTTCATTGTTTCATTCATTTCAGCATTAAATATATTTTCCCAACACAATGAAATAACAATTCAATGAGCTATAAAGGGCCTTTTGGGACTTTCGTTTCTAGTTTTACAGTAGATTTCGCTTATTATCACTTCTGATTTGTCAGATGAAAATGTGATATTAACAGGAACATGACTTAAAGAGAAAACGTGTTTTTCTGGGTGTCAAAACCTGGAAATTACCGTATTTAAATGGCCAAGTGATATTGTACGTTTGTACATAATGTACTTCCAAACAAGGAATCAAAACCAACTTACTTATATTCAATTTCAGATTGACTCCTTAAAAAAGAAACTAGAGAAAAGAAGAGTAAAAATATCCAAAGTGACAGAGAGGTAAGATTTCAGTGAACTGTATCATTGGGTTAAATGTGTTGCTTTTGTTGTATGCACTTACTTATTGAAAACAGTAAGATATCAACACAATAATGGCACCATGGACCAGATAAACTAGCTATTAATTTCAAAAATATGTCACAGAACAAAAATGACCGGAACAGTCAACAAAGTATTGTCAGCAAGCCACTTCTTTTTATAAAAGTATGTCAACCTGATAATGATGCCAGGAATATAACATCGCAGAAGGTTATCAACTAACAGAGATTTAAAAATCATGTTAGAGAAGATAAATTGTTGGTTATACAGTTAAATCATGAGCGACATCTGTGTTTCAGCTATGTGGCATTCTATGAACAATATGCTGAGTTTGACCCGTTTATAATGAGTCCTGACCCTTCCAATCCATGGGTAACGGACTGCATAGACTTCTGGGAAATGGAGAAAACAGTGTAAGTACAGTGACAACATGCCAGACCAGAGCACAAGGCTTCATGCCTTTATGGGTCTTACCTTGATGAATAGATGCTGAACGTTGCTTGTAAAGTTTGAGAGTTGTGGGTAAAGGTCACTCAAATGTTTATAGCAGGAAAGGAACCGTAACTCTATGGTCAGAGTGTCAAATAGTCATTGACAGAATTATAGTGGACAGGAAAATCAATCTTGTCAGGATGACTGAACAACATCCACATGAAGGTATCAGTAATTCTAACAGCGACGATGACATAACTCAGCACACTATCAAAAAAGTAAGAATTAAAGAGAGTAAAATTTGACATATTTCAGCACACTATCAAAATTTTAGAATTTCAGAGAGAATACAATTTTGACAAATTTCAGCACACTATCAAAAATTTAGAATTTAAGAGAATACAATTTGACATATTTCAGAACACTATCAAAAAGTTAAAGTTAAAGAGAATACATTTTGACAAATTTCAGTACACTATCAAAAATTGAGAATTTAAGAGAATACAATTTGACATATTTCATCACACTATCAAAAATTGAGAATTTAAGAGAACACAATTTGACATATTTCAGCACACTATCAAAAAGTTAGAATTTATGAGAACACAATTTGACATATTTCAGTACACTATCAAAAAGTTAGAATTTAAGAGAAAACAATTTGACATATTTCAGCACACTATCAAAACGTTAGCATTTAAGAGAATACAATTTGACATATTTCAGCACACTATCAAAAAGTTTTGAATTTAAGAGAATACAATTTGACATATTTCAGTACACTATCAAAAAGTTAACATTTAAGAGGACCAATTTGACATATTTCAGCACACTATCAAAAAGTTAACATTTAGGAGAAAACAATTTGACATATTTCAGCACACTATCAAAAAGTTAGAATTTAAGAGAATACAATTTGACATTTCAGTACACTATCAAAAAGTTAACATTTAAGAGAAAACAATGTGACATATTTCAGTACACTATCAAAAAGTTAACATTTAAGAGAATACAATTTGACATATTTCAGCACACTATCAAAAAGTTAGAATTTAAGAGAAAACAATTTTATAAGCTTTGTCCTTAATTTTGTGCATTGTACATGCCTGTTGTGTTTGTACTGGATTTCCGTGTGGAATGATATGCTGATCATTATTGTATGTGGATGCTTGACATAGCACAGTGAGGTAATTTTCTGTGTGTAGACTTTTGAGGGGTTTATTTTGTATACTGCAGCAACCCTCGGGATATTCCACAACGCAGGGTAAAACGCTGGGCGTTTTCTATAGAAGAATTATTAGGGGACCCAGCAGGAAAAGAACAGTTTAGCAAATTTTTAGATAAAGAATTCAGTGGAGAAAATTTGAAGTAAGTATAATTCAGACTGCTTTTTTAAAGCTTGAATTACATAAGATCAAGGATTTTCATGATGCTTTTCTTTTTAAACTCCTTAAGGAAGCATTGTGTGGTTTGCTTGTTTTATTTTATTTGATATATAATTTTTAAGAGTCGATTTTCTTGGGACCCAATATGTTTATGGTTTCTTTCTTTGAACTTAACAATTTTACAGTTTTGTGAATGTTTAAAATTAAGGAACACACCTTGATTAATTATCAATGTTTTAAACAAATGTGTACATGTGCTACCAGGAGAGCAACATCCAGGTACAAATAGCTGTACCGTGTTACACACTAGTGGTACGTATTGTATCTAACACATTACTGTGACAGGTTCTGGACAGCGTGTCGAGACCTGAAGGGACTAGCTATGAAGAAGGTTAATTGTAAAGTACATGAAATTTTCTCGTAAGTATGGGTTGTATTTTTTGTCACTTATTGCTGAAGTCTTCTCCATTTAATTTAGTTTTAAAATCATCAAAATTGTTTTCACCCCTAAAACTGGATGCAGATTAAGAAACATTACAACTTCTCTAACGGGCATGATCATGACATGCATATGTTGAGCATGAGAAGGCTGAAAGCTTGCCAAACAAAAACAGAAAGAGGACCCACATTGTTTATTCAAGCTGGAATTATTAATTATGATGAATATCAAACATGAATTCATAACATTTATTAAAAAAAAACTTTGGATGTCTGACAGTGAAATACAGATTATGACCGAGCACTGGAGCACACGAGGATATTAACATTCCAATATAGGCATTTGATGAATATTTATTGCATTTAAAAAAGATTGATAATTTTGTATGACCCCATTGTTTTATAGTCAAGTCTGTATTTCAAAGTCTGGATCATGTAAAATTCCAGGATGAACCTGGTGTTCCAATATGTATCGGATTTGAAATAATCCGAAATAATTACCATGGGACCGAAAACTTGTATACACATTGGGTGTTTGAGATATATATAAGTTTGTAATAGCAAATAGTGCAGTGTTCCTTTTAACATGATTCTCATTGTGTTGCAGAGAGTTCTTGGCTCCTGGTGCTCACAACCCTGTCAATGTAGATAGTCGTATAACGGAACTTGTACGCACGCGAGTGGAAAACTGCCCAAACCGATATTGTTTTGAAGAAGCTCAGGTATGTAGTGATAGAAACCTCTGGTTCGTTGTAATCAAGAAGAAGTTCATCAGGTGTGTATTGTCAGAAACATTTAGTTCATTGCAGCAATGAAGAACCTCGGCTATGCTAAGTCAGAAACATTTGGTTCATTGCAGCAATGACGAACATAGGCTATGTTAAGTCAGAAACATTTGGTTCATATAGTTTTAAGTATATATAATCTGATAATGATTCTGATTTCTCCTGTTGAAACCTGATTGTGACATGTCTATTTGTTCTAGTCATGTTCTAGTGTTCCACATGTTATCTATCATACCCTTGGGGTGACTGAGGAATCCTAACAGGTGAAAAGGGAGATAATTCTGTTAGTGGTCAGAGAAAAGGTGGTATACCTAAAACAACATCAGATATGATAATGGAGACTGCTGTGTTAACCCTACTACAAGTACTGACCATAGTTCAGCTATTAATCATGTCTAACTGTGTATATGTTATCTGTGTCTTTGCAGGACCACATATTCAAGCTTATGAAAAGTGACAGTTACAGTCGTTATCTTCGCTCAGATATGTACAAAGAATTTTTAAGTGGAACCAGGAAAAAAGTAAGACTCCTACCAGCAATAGCAAGCAACTTCTCAGCGTTCAAGCACTCGTCCTGACTGACTGTGTCGTATTGTCCAACCCCTCCTGTAGTTCGCCCCAACCACTTAGCCACCCCATCTGACTTAGTCCATTTGGTATTGTGATTTCTCTGCTGTACTGTCCCATGACAAGTCTAGAGAGCTCCAAGGGACTCGAAGGCGAAGAACATTCTTCAGAGGATTCTGATATTAGAATTTGGAACAAAACTCAGAACATCACGTGGTAAACGGATGTGTAAAATTTGACCAAAGATTATTGTCATTAATGTGACTTTTTGTATAAAAATGATGAAACCAAAATTGGAACATTCAAAAAGATGTGTTTTGACACTTGTAAAGTCACATCTGTCTTTTCTCTTCCTCTGTGTATGACCTCTATTTGTCTGTGACCCTTGCACAAGGTTTGATATCCATAGGAATTTCCCTCCCTGCGTCCTCCCTATGTGTCGGTTTGACTCTGGGACATAATCGTTATGACTTGTGACACGATCGACCTTGACACCAAGAGCTTAAGACTTGACGTGGGATGTGCAGCCGTTTGTGTGTAGTTGTGAGATATGTTGGTGGTTCACTAAGCACCGTAATACTTCAGATTGGGTCTAAAACTGTTGTGTGGATACATTTTGTTCAACAGACAAGATGCTACACAAATCATGGGCTGTATAAACAAAATCTAAATCTTCAGGATTTCCATTTTATGTAAAGTATTAATTTTGTTATCCAAACTGAAAACAATATGTTTTATATATGTATACACATTAGAGTTATTTAGATACTTAAAAAACAATTGATGGATGAAACAAAGGAGAATTGTACAATTACATGTAAAAGAATCTTTTTAATGGCCATGATTTTTGTCAATTTATTTTTTAACCATGAATGATTGTGTTATTTTGATCACTGACTTTACCTATAACCACAGTCCTATTGTCTCAGTTCTAGTCTTACCTTTATTTGTATACAGTCATGGTAATATTGATTTTCTCCAGTTTGAGCTTCTTTACTCACAAACATGACATTAATACATTTTGTAAATAATCATGATATAATGTGCCATGATTTGTTCCTAGTGCTGGTAAGTTATAGAGTTTTGTAGTCATTATTACTATCGACCATTCAATCCAAGATTTTAAATTGGAATGTAATACATGTTTCCTGTTTTATCATGTAAACAATGTAAGGAACAATGCTGTTTTTTACTGAAGAAAAAAGAGATTATGACAGACCAATCCATTGTGACATTAGATTGTTATGTAAAGAACGTGTCTGTTGGGACCAAGTCAGATTGTCTCCCTTGTGTAGGGTTCTAGTATCTAGAAATAACCTGGGCGGATGACAACAAAGAAGGAAATTGATCTGGAGCAGACGATTTTTGAAGACATAGATATTATTTAAACTGGACCCATACTATAAAAAATGTCCAGGGTCAAAATAAATCTGGTTTTATAGAACTTGGTACATACCCAGGGTCAGGATAAATCTTGTTGTATAGAACTTGGTACATACCCAGGGTCAGAATAAATCTTGTTGTTTAGAACTTGGTACATACCCAGGGTAAGAATAATCTTGTTGTTTAGAACTTGGTACATACCCAGGGTCAGAATAAATCTTGTTGTATAGAACTTGATACATACCCAGGGTCAGAATAAATCTTGTATAGAACTTGGTACATACCCAGGGTCAGAATAACCTTGTTGTATAGAACTTGGTACATACCCAGGGTCAGAATAAATCTTGTATAGAACTTGGTACATACCCAGGGTCAGAATAAATCATGTTGTATAGAACTTGATACATACCCAGGGTCAGAATAAATCTTGTTGTATAGAACTTGGTACATACCCAGGGTCAGAATAACCTTGTTGTATAGAACTTGGTACATATCCAGGGTCAGAATAAATCTTGTTGTATAGAACTTGGTACATACCCAGTGTCAGAATAAATCTTGTTGTATAGAACTTGGTACATGCCCAGGGTCAGAATAAATCTTGTTGTACAGAACTTGGTACATACCCAGGGTCAGAATAACCTTGTTGTATAGAACTTGGTACATAACCAGGGTCAGAATAAATCTTGTGGTATTGAACTTGGTACATACCCAGGGTCAGAATAAATCATGTTGTATAGAACTTGTTACATACCCAGGGTCAGAATAAATCATGTTGTATAGAACTTGTTACATACCCAGGGTCAGAATAAATCATGTTGTATAGAACTTGTTACATACCCAGGGTCAGAATAAATCTTCAGGTATAGAACTTGGTACATACCCAGGGTCAGAATAAATCTTGTATAGAACTTGGTACATACCTGTAACAACAGTGGATGGGAGGGATGTAGTGTAATGTGACACGGAGTGGTTTTATAACCAATCAGCAGTTCAGGTGAATAATAATTTCCATATTTTTATTCACTCTCTTTCTGGGGCCAAATTTTAGGTAAAATGTCCAAGTTAAAATCCCTCATTCATTTCTGTTTATGTTTGGTTAACTCTGTAGCCAAGTTTTGTTTTAAATCTTAAGAAAGGTGTACATATACTGAATACAATCTGATGAGTTAATCAATGTGTTCGGGAGTGACTTTAATATGTTATGATTTTTTTTTTTATTATGGTAATGTGATACAGAATTATGCAGAAGCAATGGGGATCAGCTTTTAGATTGTTAATATATAAATACATGGACTTTGTAATGTCCCTGTAAAAATCATGACCTCGGACAACTTCTGTCTCGGCGTGTTGCTAGAATGAAATGGTTAATAATAGGTGCGATTCAAATACGGTTTTGGAGAAAAAAACTTGTTCAATATTTGAATAAGTTATGTCCATTTAGCTTATATGAATAGAGGAGGTTTAGCTTGCAATAAGATATTTAAGGGGTGGGATATAACCCACCACTAAGCTCACAAGTTTCCTCGTGGATGGTACTCTGTATCAAATGATGTCCGTATTAACATCATCACAGCATAATTCAGCTTCTGCTTGTGCTGATATAATGCTTTGATATCTATTAATGGATTACTAATTGGTCACTATGGTAACAGCTCTCAAACTGCTGTTAATATCTACATTATTCTCAGTTTAAATGTAGGTCAGTTTACCAGATGTATATACAAAATGTAGCATCAAAAAAAGGTCTGATTTCTTAATAAACACAAGCTTTTATTTTATCAGAAATTTAGATGACAGATATACATAAACACAACTTCTTTCTTTATTCATTATTCTATTAAATGAATATCTAACACCTTAATCTATGAGTTCATCAGGAAAATATCAATTCTTATGTGAAAAACATATGTATAATAAATTGTAAATCCTGAAAAATGTACACAATGGTACTGGTAAATTAAAATGAAAAAGGCTGGTAAATTAGGAGGAGAGAGCAACTAATTTATGTACCAGGTATGTGTTTGTAGATTTAAACATTTCATTACACTAGCCTATCTTAAGTTTGCTCTTTGTTTAATGCAATATTTTACTTTTTGTATGACGATCTGTGATAGAGAATTCTGTGTGTTTTACTTACATATTAGTGTTTATGTATTACTGATTTAGAGGTGTCAAACTGCTCTTTAGCACTCCATACGTTTCGTTGTTCTGTTGGGTTAATATTTTAATCTCTTTGTGTGCTATTGTTTCTTATAATTGTTGTTATTTTCTCAATTTCTAATTGTTGATTTTATTATTTGAATTTCTAGATTTTTTTTATTGTTTGTCAGATTCAATTTTATTTTTTCCAGAATTTTAATGATTTCTTTCTGTGAATGTGTACATGATTATAACACTGAATGTAACATAGACCTGCTGAAATTATTTATTCTCGTTCAAAACAATATATTTTAATGAGTTTGCATGACAGAATTTGTAGATAAATTTACATGAATCAAATAAAATTAAATCATCAAATATAAAAACATTGTTAGTGATTTTTTTCAAATTTACAGTATCTCTTATTTCATCAGGAGACTGAAAGACTTTGAATTTTAATTGATATATAAAACTTATATGTATATGTATATGAAAAACTTTTTTTTTTAAATATGCATTAATTATTGATATATTTGTAATTGTTTTTATTTTCCCCAATAATTGTACATTCTTTTTTTATAGAAAAGTACAGACTGTATATGAATTTATTAATTGAGATTCAAAGTCATTTTGGACAATTTGAACTTCGATAATTCTTACTATTAAACAGAAATGACAAAATAATGCACCTTCCACTGTTATGAAATATGTTCACTCCCAAAGAAATGATATTGCCTGTGACTTACATGTTGTTGTCCCCAGTTAAGTGTGACCTTGACCTGCTTGCATGTGTACATTACACAATCTATATTTAGCTCTGCACTAGGATTGGTTACTTTTGTTCTCACTTTTGATCTCTTGGTTGTGTGATTGCTTGAAAGAGAAAAAACAGTTCACATTTTCTGTATCATTTACGATACGATACATCTGTAATTTTTCCACAGTGTATACATCTGTAATTTTTCAACAGTATATATTTGAAATGTACCTCATACTTATTGTGTAAAGTCACAATACATTCACTAGAATTAATTTACTCTGATAGACACTGTAATTCATACTTTCTACACTTGAGTGAGAAAAAAAAGAATTTTAACTATAATTAATTTGTGAATAATAATAATCCCTGATGATCAAGGAATCGGATAAATACAGCACTGACAAGGGTTTAACAACAGCTTTTCATGCCGAAAATGTACTGTTTTCAAAATTAAAAACAATTGGTCATGGTTCAGGTATATTAGAACATTAAAATACTCAAAAATACCTCAGAGCAGACACAAACAGCTATCTAATATGTAAAAATTTACTAATATATTTCAAAATTGACTGGTACAATTTCCATATATACCAAGCATGTTTATAACGTTATAATCATTTAATCACAAACTAATGTCTTAAGTGGGAATATTCATACTGTGAATCACAAGTATTTTTATAGTTCATTAAAAAAAGACAAGAAATTGACAATAGGAAGGCGTAGTGACCCATACAAAATTTGCCTAATAATTTTTGAGAGAAATTCAGATTTCATGGTTCTTATTTCATTTTTTTTTTGACGTTCAGCCTTTGACTGACCTCCAGCAGTGTTGGTCTCTGTATTACCGCGACGTGAAAATGAACGTTTCACACAATCAAAGTGATTTGCAGTAACTTCTCTATTTTCTTTCATCAAACCTGTTTTTATTTTCCCAGTGGGTTTTCCACTGTACTAACACTTTATGAATGTGTTTTGTCTCTTTCCATGTCTAGCAGACGAGATCCATTATCCCCAAGCTACCAAGTTTAAGTCTGGGAGGTGCACCGTGAACCTGCATGGAATGGTTACATCTTCACATAGCAATGAACCTGTGCAGCTTCTGCCAGTGTCATTCCATCTAAAAGCTGCCTGCCCACCTGTTTCCTTAGTCATCTTATCAGATCTCTGTTTTGAACTTTTGCTTGTTGCCTAGCCAATCACATATTTCCCTGAGCCTTGTAGTCTTTGACCTTTGAACCTTGTATTTTTTTTCCACTAACTGCGATGGATTTGAGTTAACTCTGTGGCTAATACACATTTCCGACCAGTACCAGATGTGGTGACCAGTGCAATCACTTACCCGCAAAGGATGAGGTGACTGCCGTTACTGACCAGTATCAGAGGTGTTGACCAATGACTACTGACCAGTACCGGATGTGGTGATCAGTGCAATCACTTACCAGCATGTGGTGACTACAGTTACTGACCAGTATCAGAGGTGCTGACCACTGACTACTGACCAGTACCAGATGTGGTGATCAGTGCAATCACTTACCAGCACTGGACATGGTGACAACCATTACTGACCAGTATCAGAGGTACTGACTTCTGACCAGTACCGGATGTGATGACCAGTGCAATCACTTACCAGCATGTGGTGACTGTCGTTACTGACCAGTATCAGAGATGGTGACCACTGACTACTGACCAGTACCGGATGTAGTGACCAGTGCAATCACTTACCAGCAAAGGAATGGGTGACTGCCGTTACTGACCAGTATCAGAGGTGTTGACCACTGACTACTGACCAGTACCTAATGTGGTGACCAGTGCAATCACTTACCAGCAAAGGATGGGGTGACTGCCATTACTGACCAGTATCAGAGGTGTTGACCACTGACTACTGACCAGTACCGGATGTGGTGACCAGTGCAATCACTTACCAGCAAAGGATGGGGTGACTGCCGTTACTGACCAGTACCAGATGTGGTGACCAGTGCAATCACTTAGCAGCAAAGGATGGGGTGACTGCCATTACTGACCAGTATTAGAGGTGGTGACCACTGATTACTGACCAGTACTGAATGCAGTGACCGCTGGTCACTCACAAGTACTGGATGCAGTGACTCGAAGTACCTGACCAGTGTAGTGTAGACCTCACTGACTCTTTTGTTTACATACTAACATATTTCACAGGGACTTACTTAACATTGTTTGCACACTTTTTGTCGCTAAACTCTATACACATCGATCTGTAAGGCGTTTTTTTATCCATTCAACAAACATGTCAGGCAGACTTTGTTTAGCGATTCAATGAACACCATAATTCAAATGGCCAAAATAAATATCCTGGCCATTAAAAATTGTATAAGTCTCAAAGTCTAACAAGAGCTTGTCTGTAAGGATGTGATAACATATCAAAGTAAATGACAAAGTATTATCTATATCAAATGCCTTCTGGGAGATTTCTGTGGATGTGTGGGAGATGGAGATAGATGGCTTGCTTTGATGTAAAAAGAATCTGCCTGTCGGGCCATTACATATCCTAGTATAGAAGTTCTGACAGGGAGTTGGCTACCACAAAGACAAACATATACATCTAGTAATAAACACCATAACAGAGTTCAGGGCTTAACCAAAACATCTTCTGTGCGGAATAATATTCATTTTTTTTTAGCTCGCCAGGCCCTTTTATGCCATGGCGCAGCGTCTGTCATCCGTCAGTTTTCACCTTTAAAACGCTACTAGTCCTGAACGGCTGAAAAGATTTTGACCAAATTTGGTCTGGATCATCATTGGCCAAAGGGTTCTCAGTTTTGTATAAACAGAGGGTATGGCCCCCCTGGGGACAGAGGGGCGGGACCAAATAGGGGGAAAATATGTAAATCTTTAAAAATCTTCTTCTTCTCAACCAATTGAAGGATTTTGACCAAATTTGTTCTAGAGCATCTTTAGACAAAGGAGCCTCAAGATTGTATAAATGAGGGTATGGCCCCTCAGGGGAAATAGAGGAAATTTGTTCTCCTACTATACAAGTGAAGGGATTTAAACCAAATGCAGTCTGAAGCATGCTTAGGGACAAAAGAATCAATTTTGTATAAACTGAGGTGTGTGGGCCCCTCTCTTTGGGGCAGATGGGTGGGGCCCATTAGGGGAAATAGAGGAAAACATTAAAGATCCTTCTCCTTTTGTACCGATGAAGGGATTTTGACCAAATTTGGTCTGGAGCATCATTGGCCAAAGGGTTCTCAGTTTTGTATAAACAGAGGGTATGGGACCCCCTCCCTGTGTTTTACCCACCAAACAGATTTACATATAGTTCTTCTTGCAACTTTGTTTCTTGTACTCCTTTGATAAACCTGTTTGGTACTCACCTGGTTTTAAATTGAAAATAAAATACTAGGTGAGCTATTAAGGCCCCTGGGCCTCTTGTTTCAATCAAACTGATTAAATAATATAACATTCGTTCCACGATATTTGTATTTTTTTCATTCAACACCTTTAAAAGCCCTGTCAATCCAATAAATGTACACCACGAACAAATTTTAATTGTATTATAATCATGCATGCAATGGATGTTGTCCAAAGCACATTTTTGGGACTAGAACCTTACAGATCAGGCGTGCATGTACGAGTATTACCAAAATAGCCCCACTCCATGCGTATCTATACATATGTACTCATTAATTTCATTAATTATGTTACCTTGGTAAGTTCCTTGCATCTTCTAAATTAACCACTGCACTGTGAATGTTAGGTTTACACTCTTATTTCTGCCTATTTTGTATAACATTGTATTATATCTTGTATCTTATCTGAGTACACTGTTGTTGATGAATTTGTCATAATTTTAATAATTTTATATACAATTAAACATTGGTCCTTACTGTGGGTCTTTCAGCCCTTTCTGTCCTTTAAGGGTAAAAAGACATATTTTTGAATTTATAGTAATTTTTTACATGGTAGTGGGTTTATTGAAGAACTCCCAAACTTGTATGTTGATGATTTTTTTTATAAAATTACCAGTTAACTCAATCTGTCCAATATATAAATTCTTTTGATAAACACAGCTTCTTTTTGTAATAAGGCAAACTTTTTTCTATCCGTGTGACAATTTTTGACAGTAAAAAGAAAAAGAGAAAAAAAAAATTATTTTTCAAAAGTAGAAAACAATGATATATGCCAGTTTTTATTTTATAGATCAAACAATAATACAAAGTGTGTGCTTTTTTACTAATATTGTCCTGCTATGTACATAGTTGCATGTACTGCAGCCTGTCCACTTGTATTAGTCACTGACGGGAAAACTTTGATGTAAGTGTATGTATTGACAACTCGTGCATTTCTTGGTACTTTACAGAGTAGAAAACGTTTGGAGATTCGGAAGGTGGTAGCCGTTTGACTTATCAAGACTAAGTTTGAGAAACGAAAATTCGGTTAATTCCATTTGAAGATGTGACACCATTTGGAAGGACAATCAGACATTGGTGTGGTATATAATTTATGGTGATCCTAATTTGTGGAGTTGTCTTTCTTCCTATATCTTTCAATGATTCGTTATTCGTGAAGACGACAAAATATGTCCAAACCAACACGGTAGCCTAAACTACGCTACTCATCGAACGACAGCTATAGCTCTGAGCTACAGGAACATATAATGCATTCTACTGACGTTGAAGCATTGGCCACATTACTGGTGGCTTAATATGGATATATTCTGTGCCGTGCATGGAGAACAAGAATATATCACTATGGGTTTGTTATTTGATACATGACCTGCATGCCCAGAGCTATGGAAGCGACATGATTGCTATGGGTATAAGTGATCACAGCGACGTCGCTATGGCAGCATGTCTGTATGAGGTCCTGCATGAATTGGGTCTATTATACAGCATTGTGTCCCAACACTTTGCACATGCCACAACTTGCAGTGGACATATAATGCTGTTTCAATCTGCTGGTCTCCCTCCACCTCCTCAAGCTTCGTAGTAAAGCAGACCATCACAAATATTGTCACAGGTTTAGTGGGACCACAATTCTCAGAAGAGGTCAGCAAAGGAAGGATAACTCTTGTGTGAATGAGAAATGTACATTTTTATGTATGATCTCATAATAAGGGATTTGATTGATATTTTAATGCAGAGTTTGCTTGCACCCAAGCTTTCCCTTGTTAGTTGAATATCTGTAGAATGTATAAAGGAGAAACCTCTTGTTATCTTTCCACATACTTATAACCATTAGGATGTTTTGATTTGTAGAAGAAAGTGGTGCTATTTTTATAGAATGCAAAAATACAAAAAAACATTTGTATTCAATGTTATATAATTGCTAAATATGATCTTTAAACTACATATTTATATATATATTGATATTTATAGAATTGTGACTACATACAGGAAATGGTTAGATAAGCAGTTCAGGTTTCCATGATAAAAAGTTATGATTTGATAAACAGTCTGGTGTTTGCTTTGTGGGATGCAATGATTGGATGAACAGTCAGGGGTTACCATGGTAGAAAACATTGATTGGAGCAACAGTCTGGGATTTCAATGGTAGAAGGCTATGATTGGATAAACAGATGTTTCCATGTAAGGAGGCTATGAATTGAGGATACTGGGTTTTCCGTGGTGGTATGCAATGATTGGATGAACAGTCAGGGGTTTCCATCTTAGGAGGCATCGATTGGAGCAAAAGTCAGGGTTTTCCATGGTAGGAGGCATCGATTGAAACAAAAGTCAGGGGTTTCCATGGTAGGAGGCATCGATTGAAACAAAAGTCCGGGGTTTCCATGGTAGGAGGCATTGATTGAAACAAAAGTCCGGGGTTTCCATGGTAGGAGGCATCGATTGAAACAAAAGTCCGGGGTTTCCATGGTAGGAGGCATCGATTGAAACAAAAGTCCGGGGTTTCCATGGTAGGAGGCATCGATTGAAACAAAAGTCCGGGGTTTCCATGGTAGGAGGCATCGATTGAAACAAAAGTCCGGGGTTTCCATGGTAGGAGGCATCGATTGAAACAAAAGTCCGGGGTTTCCATGGTAGGAGGCATCGATTGAAACAAAAGTCCGGGGTTTCCATGGTAGGAGGCATCGATTGGAGCTAAAGTCAGGGGTTTCCATGGTAGGAGGCATCGATTGGAGCAAAAGTCAGGGGTTTCCATGGTAGAAGGCATCGATTGGAGCAAAAGTCAGGGGTTTCCATGGTAGGAGGCATCGATTGGATAAACAGTAAGGTTTCCTGATGAATGCTTTTGGCTGCCTTGGTGGGTGTTAACATTAGACGAACAGTCTAGGATTCCCTTGGTGGTGAATGAACTGCCTTGTGTTTCTTTGGTTGGAAAAAATGATTGGATGAACAGCTAGAGGTTTCCTTGATGGGAGGCTATGATTAGAGGAACAGTCTGGAGTTCTGGTGGTAGAGGGCTATGTTTGCTTGAACAGTCAAAGGTTTCCATGGTAGGAGGCTATGATTTGATGAACAATCAGGGGTTTCCGTAGTAAAAGGCTGTGATTGGATGAACAATCTTAGGGTTTTCATGGTAGGAGTTGGTTGAATAGCCTAGGGTTTCTGAGGTAAAAGAATATGTTTGTTGGAAGAACAGTGTTTGGTTTCCATGGTGTGTGGATCATATAGGTGCCAATATTTGGTAACTGCCGATTTTGTTGAGCACTTCCTAGACTCAATATCAGTGTATATCGTCTTTGTAACAGGTTTTATCTGGTATTTATAGTTATCCTGTTTCTTTTGGCATGTCTTTTGACAGTCCCTCAGTCTGATACTTAGATCTCAGTACATGGCCATAATTCTTAATTATTCCTGTACATATTAGCACAAGTCAGGGGAGATAATCCAGACTTAACAAGCTAACAGATTTTTTGTCTTTTTTTTTTTAATTTACCTGGATATTTTCATTACATTTATCCTTAAAACATATGTGTCCCCATTTACAACTACTTGCAGGGTTGAATAAATCATTCATCCGTCAAATCGAAGTAATTTTCAGTTAAATTATTTCCCTGAATGCAGTCTGAATACCATTTGAATTGTGACTATGGACCATCTACAACAAGAAACTGCCATTTGATTAAACTTTGTTGTCATACAGCGATAACAGTGCTGATGTAATTGGAGTTCCTACTGGACAGGAAAATTAATATTCTTATTCCAGGTTAAACATTGTCATCTGTAGTTTATTCTGTTGAAAAGTGCCATAACTGTATGTAAAGAAATGGTGTTATTATGTACACACGTTCCCATATATATAAGAGTATGTTTATAACAATAAAACAATGGATCAATCTTAATGGCTTACAGAATTCTCAAATGTATACTTATGATTTGTTTCTCTCTAGAGAAGAATACATCTTATGAAGTAATCAACAGGTGATATTCACCTTGTGTTGACATCTTATTAAGTAACAGTGACGTTTACCTGTGATTCCCTCAATAAGCCGTTTTTTGTGGCTAGGCTTGAGTGGGTTATACTGCTGCTACTTTGTGTCATAATTCTGTCAAATAGAGAACTGTTACCCCCGTTATATTTTTTGCCATTTTTGTCCTAGGATGAGAACATGAAATCACCTGGAGGGTTAAAATTACGTAGTTAGCTGTGAAAACAATGGTAAGGTGATTTTAACAATGACTAATGTTGTGAGGACAAATTTGAAAGGACAAACATTTAATGTGTGGAAATATCGCTGTTTATAGGTTAAATATTTGGGATGATCAGAACAGAACATGATTTCTATCTCTGCCTTGTGACTAAGAACTAAAAAGTAGCGATATTCTCAATTTTAAAATAAAAATTATTTTCACTTTTATCCCTTTTAAACCTCTGGTTTACAAGTCTGACTTGAACAGGCTAAAGAGACGTTCTCCGTAGCCAAATTGGTAGGAAGTAGCTACTAATTACCTGGGTGACATACTCTCCATCCAGGGCGATGTAACAGCAATGTTTATGAGAACAAAACTGAGTGTTTTATTGTCAATATTTCCCATGTAACAGAGGTCATTATTTTCAATGGTTAAACCTGGAACCTCCGGTTTACTAGTCTTGATGCTTTACTTGATGAGCTGAAGAGAATTTCTCCCTAACAGCGTTGACAGGAAGCACCTAGTATTTTACCAGGGTGATGCAAGCCAAAGTAAAAAAATGTACAGAAACATTTGCTCATAATGATGTTCATAATAAATATGTGTTAAGAACTTGAGGAGCATAATTGAAATAAAAAAAATATGAGAGAAATTCTGAATTTTTACATAAAAAGCATTCCTTTCAGCATAATAAGTAGTAAGTATAAGCTTGGGAAATAATAATAACCCAGATAGGTTTTGTAAGGAAATTTTGCATAATGTAAGAAATATATGAAATTATTATTTGCTCAGATGCGAGAATAGAATATTTGTAAGGAGAGTTATAACTTTGTCCATTCAGTAATACCTACAGTATGTGTTACATAGCTATGTTGTTTCCTTAATATGTTAAATCTTCATCCTCTGTGCCAACCAATAAAATCTGATACTATCTGAGATCGAAACAAAATAGAAACCTAATAAGCCATCAGACAATACCTTTATATGAAGCCCTAACATTCTTCATGTAACAGTCATCAAAATAATTTACATAAGTATTGCCAAATTTCAGAAGATTTTCTACAGTAGTTACTGTTTGAAGTAATAGGTTTAAATATCAGAAAACATTGTGTACAAGCATGTCATATTAATATTGGTGTATGTGTTTAGTTAACAAAACATCTCCAATGGAAGGAAACGGTATACTATGTAAGTTGACAGTTTACAGAGTTCAGTAAAGAAGTTGACAAGTCACAGAGTACAGTATGTAAGTTGAAAGTTCACTGAGTTCAGTAAGAAGTTGACAATTCACAGAGTATATTATGTAAGATGACAGTTCACAGAGTATATTATGCAAGTTGACAGTTCACAGTACAGTATGGAAGTTGACAGTTCACAGAGTTCAGTATGTTAATTGACAGGTCACAGAGTACAGTATGGAAGTTGACAGGTCACAGAGTACAGTATGTAAGTTGATAGTTCACTGAGTACAGTATATAAGTTGACAGTTCACAGAGTATATAATGTAAGTTGACAGATCACAGAGTTCAGTAAGAAGTTGACAGTTCACAGAGTTCAGTAAAGAAGTTGATAGGTCACAGAGTATATTATGTAAGTTGACAGTTCACAGAGTATATAATGTAAGTTGACAGTTCACAGAGTTCAGTAAAAAAGTTGACAGTTCACAGAGTAAATTATGTAAGATGACAGTTCACAGAGTATATTATGCAAGTTGACAGTTCACAGAGTTCAGTATGGAAGTTGACAGTTCACAGAGTATATTATGTAAGATGACAGTTCACAGAGTATATTATGCAAGTTGACAGTTCAAAGTACAGTATGGAAGTTGACAGTTCACAGAGTTCAGTATGTCAGTTGATAGTTCACTGAGTACAGTATATAAGTTGATAGTTCACTGAGTACAGTATGTAAGTTGATAGTTCACAGAGTACAGTTTGTAAGTTGATAGTTCACTGAGTACAGTATATAAGTTGATAGTTCACTGAGTACAGTATATAAGTTGATAATTCACAGAGTACAGTAAAGAAGTTCACAGAGTACAGTATGTAAGTTGATAGTTCACAGAGTACAGTATGTAAGTTGATAGTTCACTGAGTACAGTATATAAGTTGATAATTCACTGAGTACAGTATATAAGTTGATAATTCACAGAGTTCAGTATGTAAGTTGATAATTCACTGAGTACAGTATATAAGTTGACAGTTCACACAGTACAGTATGAAGAAAATTATTAGGAAAAGAGACTGGTGATTTAATTCCCTCAATATATCAATGGGGGCTTTCCCTATGACATCCCTGTTTTACTATCTGAAGTTTGCAACAGGCACACTTCAGTGTGAGAGTTTATATATTGAGTAAAAAGGATTTATCTTTTGATTTCTTATAAATTAAAAATTATTAGTGTTATGTAGAAGTACTGCTTTTTCTTTCCTTGAAATTACCAGATACAGGAAACAAGCCCTTCATCTATCACATAGTTACTTTTTTTTGCCAAGATGAACATTTGGTAGACCTCCTCACTTAATCAATCCATAGACTCTATATATCTATAAATAAGATAGCTGCCTTTATGTTGTACCCAGTTCTAAAAAAATTACATCAAACAAATGAATCAAATATTTGACCTACTACCTGTAGGAATCGGAATAAATGGAAAGACAGAATTAATTCTGCTCTCAGTAAATATTTTTTTATCATTCATTTGTGTTCAGCAATAAAGTAAAATTATATTTTCATTATTAATTAAAATATAATGTAATTTATTATGCAGGTCAACAAGTAGATGTTTAAAGCTATCTAGGCAAGACAAATGACACAGATGTATTTGTAGTATGTTACATATATGGTACACAGGTATGTAGCTTAAATGTGATATGATTAATTATCAAATGATTGTGAATTAACTTACTTTTTGTCAAACAACAGCTCTTTAAATGTGATATATATATATATAAACGTGTAACAAGCACTGATTGTAATAAGCTGTTTGCTGTCCTTTTAACTATCTTATTTCTCGTTTATTGTGTTTGATTATGCTATAAGTTACATCAATAGACAGATCCGGGAGAAATACATGATAGGTCATGATAATAGCTATATATATTGTTACAATAATCCCTCATCCAGATAACTATGTGACTATGTAAGTGTTACCTCAGGAACCATCACAACATTAGCTGAAATCCATCCTCCTTTTTTGTGAGGACTGCAATATATGTCATACTTATTTCCTCCTCTCTGTAGCCAGCTCATACTAAGCTTAGCTTGAGGATGATAAGTGCAAGGATTCATATTCGGGGTATGTAGGAATGAAAACATTACCAGTTATCATGCAAGCATGAATTCTGAGCTCAAACAACCTGTCGTGTAACTCGCTGAAGATTTACACATTGAAAAGGGTGCTTTGCTTCAGAAATGTGAAACTGGAAAAATTCATCAATGGAATAAGGAAGTAGGCTGGAGCAGTGTGAAAATCAGAGTTTGAGCATGGGAATAGTTTTATGAATATGGACCTAGGTTCTCAATACCATTAAATCCTAACCTTTTACTGCTCCATATACATCCAACAGACCTAAGAAGTATAATTAGTACATTGTACAATAATTTTTATGTGCGGTACAGGTAGTCCAACTGTAAAAATACCAGAATCATTAAACAGTAGTACATTTCCATGGTAGCACAGAAGATATTGAAGACCAAGGGGGAGGGAGGGGGGGGGTTAACTCTTTCGTAAAAGAAGTACCTGTTATGTTCTACCACAGGGCCAAATATTATTTTATGTAAAAGTATATTTAGGGTGGTAGCTGTAAATAAAAGGACATTTCCCTAAGTGGTCACCCATATCAGTAACTATATTGTGGAAAGTGCTGTTAACTTTCACAGGATCAGATTTTCACAGTATTATTTCAGGAACTCATAGTTCGGGAGTTTAAATTTTCAGCAACATATTAAACAGTCAATTTATCTTCAGGACTAGCTGTATTGATACAAAACTATCAAAAGGGCAACAAATTTGTGAGGTTTGTATTTCTTTTTTCAGGATATTATTATATAAAGATAAAACTTCAAAAACATTTCAGCCCTATATAAAGTATCTTAAATATGTAAAACTTATTGGTTAACCGTATAATCATTAATGAGTCGGGACCAGTAATATACAAGTAACAGCTGTGAGTCGGTGAGGCCCTGATTTGTATAAGAGTACAGGTGAGAGTGGCATTAGGCAGAGATGGGACAGTCTGTAACAACCTGCATAAGCTTAATGACAGATAAGGGTACACATTAAACATGTCCTTTTGGATAGAGTTACCTCCCTTACAGATCTATGTTAAGATATACATTAAACCTGTGATTTGTGCAGTTATCTCCCTTATGGACAGCTAAGCATATACATTAAGCCGGTTATTAGGGTAAGGGTTACCCTACTAAGCCACATTTTCAACTTGGGACTTGTGTTAGAGTTATATCCCTTTAATGACAGTAAAGGATATACAATTAAACTGCGTTTTCAGTTAGAAAATTAATGTTAAACACTACACATTAAACGTATGATTTTGGTAAGAGTTATCTCCCTTAACGATTTTAGTTGGCATAATTCAGAACTACTTGACTGTTGGAATGTAAACATTCCTGTGAACCCTCTAAATATGTCAGGAATTAATAATCTTAGACCAAATAACCCTAGGTGGTCAGGTGGCACAGCCGACAGTGCACTCACCTTTCACTTAGACGGCTTGGGTTTGATTCCCCGAATGGATTAGAAAAGGTATGGAGTCACATGTCTGACCATAATTTATTGTTGTCTTAAGGTACTGTGGTTTCCTCCCTCATTTAGATCCCCTTGACACGCTTTCATCTGGGCCAAAAAGTGTGACTTAGATATAAGTTGGAAACACTTCTGTTGTGAAATGAATCAAGTTTATGTTTAAGTTACCATTCAGGAACATGTGGAAATGTTTTGGAAAAGAGATAAAATTACAATAATGATGCAAATTACCTTAATCAAAATATTCCTTTTTAATTGGAAATATCATAAAGTATATTTTCAATGTCATTAAGCAAGTGCAGTTTGAAACAACAAAAAGATTGTTTGTTGAAATATATTATGACATGCCATTATATCATGATAACAAATATATTTCACAGCATACTTAACATAATTGAAAAAAAACACCACAGAAGGCAAAATTTCAATTTGGCTAATTAATATGAATTTTACAAATGAAGGATGAAAATTTGAGCCGGAAAAATGTCCAGACATGCAGTATATATGGCTTGGGGTATATAATCCTTGTTGATTATAAATAGTTGAGCAATATCGTAAACTATTTCTGTGTCTATAAGAGTGATACATATCTAATTATGAGATCGTAGTTTTGGTGAACTGTGTAATTATAAAGCTGAATGATATAATCTTGGTTGGCCATGAGTAGCAGCTTAATGGGCCTTAGAGTTAAGATTGTATATTATAGTAAAATCTGTGATTATGTGAAGCTATACTTATATAGCCAAGTATGTATATAGTCTTGGTTAGCTCTATATAGCTGAGTTAATACATTCTTGGTTAACTGTATTGACTTGGGGGTGTATAAAGATTTATAACGATATATAATTTTGGATAACATTTGATAAACTATATTAATGAGAGTGTATAGTCTTTGGTTAAACTACTGTGTATATCTGAGAATAAAAACATGATCTCCGTCAACTACATATAGCCAAGAGTTTATAATCTTGGTTAACTATTTAAATAAAAGTGTATATAGTTTTGGTTTAAGATATATAGCTAAGCATGTATAAAGTATTGGTTACCTATAGCTGAAGATGTCATAATAAGTATTTATCCCAGGGCAATGATATGTATATAAATGTAAATGATGTACTAAACCTGTAGATACATGTACCATGCATGTACAAGTCATCATGGCATACTATGTGTACCATTGTAAATGTAAGCTGGCTACATGTAATAGGTGTTACAGTCAGGTCTGTTCACATGGTAGACAGGCATAGGGTTGCAAACACTGCCATTTCTATATACATTTTGGTTGACACCCAAGGCTTGCAGACCTATACTCCTGTTTGTGGGTGAGAGTTGTTTATCAGTTATACTAGGCTTTGTGTGGCTGTTATAAGAGTACATGTACCTCCAGACTATTGGTGTAATTGACCTGCCAGGCTGTACTAGTCTAATGTCTCAATTGTTAGGTACCACCAACTTGTTTGTGGGTGAGAGTTGTTTATCAGTTATACTAGGCTTTGTGTGGCTATTATAAGACTACATGTACCTCTAGACTATTGGTGTAATTGACCTGCCAGGCTGTACTTGTCTAATGTCTCAATTGTTAGGTACCACCAACTTGTTTGTGTATTTCACAATTGTTGAATACCGCCAAGCTATTTGTGTATTTAATAACTTTCAAGTACTTCTGAGCTGCTTGGGCAACTGTGAATTACCATAAGTTTATTAGTACTTAACAAAGCAGAGTACCTCCAGGCTTTTGGGTATTTAACAATTGTAAAGTACCACCAGGCTATTTGTGTATTTGATGATTGTGAAGTACCACCAGGCTATTTGTGTATTTGATGATTGTTAAGGACCACAAGACTATTTGTGTATTTGACAATTGTTGTAAGTACCATCAGACTATTTGTGTAGTTAACAATTGTTAAGTACCACCAGGCTATTTGTGTAGTTAACAATTGTTAAGTACCACCAGGCTATTTGTATATTTGATAAATGTTAAGAAACACCAGTTAATTACCATCAGACTAGGTTTTAACCCCACCCTGCTTACGTGTATTGTAAGAAGTATAAGCCGATTGGTTGACAGAGGTGACCAATGATTGGTTGACGCAGAAAGCCATGAACTTGTAGATCAACAGCGTTACGACTGTTGATTTTGTTATTATTATTATTATTATCGATATTATTATTATGTGATCAGTATAATGTAGATCCAGGATGGCTGCTGCTGACCACTATGCTACCAATATAATGAAATCATCAAAATAAAAATTCACGTTACAATAAAAAGGTGTTTTCTTGTCTTTACACAATTCATGATTTGAAATATACCACCTGAGATTCACCATAACTTTTATGGTGAGTGAAACTGTACACTACTGGTGTACATCTGACAGTGATGTAAGTAGCGTTTCAGTTCCTAACGTCTACCATAAGTAGCGTTTCAGTTCCTAACGTCTACCATACGTAGTGTTTCAGTTCCTAACGTCTACCATAAGTAGCGTTTCAGTTCCTAACGTCTACCAGCTAACATCTCATTCCATGGTCATATTAAATGAGAACAAATCAACTATTTACCACGATTTATTTTCAATAAATACACTGCAATAAACAAACAACATCAAATGGTATAGAATCTAAAACTTGTCTAATAAATATAAACTAACATAAACAATATAATATTTTCTGGTTAACATGTATATAATATCTTAATGTACATTTATTTTTGGCAAATTCAATATAAGTCCATCAGATTCAACAATAATATCAGACACCAACTAGACGCAAATTAAAAGATAAGAATTTGTTTTATAGTGGTTTAATACCTTACACACCTACATTTGAAGAATTCCTTTTAAATAGTTACCGACCACAAATATTGGCCAAGAAATTCAATTCCTTTTTCAACAGTGATCTGTCACTAATAAAGGTTCATAATTCCTATTTTGAGAGTTACATCATAACATGTCACAAAAACAAAAAAAATCCTTTTCTGGTTACCTGTCGCAGCTAAAAGTTATAAAAAAACACATTGTATAATAGATACAAACCACTACATTGTGCATATATTCGTTTTGGCTTTATCACTTTGCGTAACTCAGCTCCCGCCCCCATTTTCTATAATAGTTACAAAGCAATAAATCATGTAGGGTTATATAACAGCATTGGTGGTATACAGTGTTTACCCATTCACCCCTGAAGACACATTTGAACTCTTCCAATGAAAAGGTTGGAATAGTTCATTATGAAATCTCGGGGGTGAATGAGTTAAATATGAACATATTTCTACAATGAGCTTCTATATAATCTATTACTCTACTCACACTTTGGTCTTGGAGACTGAATTAGATGTTGGGGTTTAGTGAAAGGTGACCGTTGGCATCTGATGGACGGGTTATGAACACTACATAAAATACAGAGTTTAAATGTGAAAAAGTCCCAAAAAATGTAATTACGGGGTAATAATTAACATATAAAAAATAAATGTAAAATAATGCTTCACAATAAAACTCAATACTATTGCACTAGGTAACAACACGTGGGTGCGACACAGATCTCCAACCCAACAGTCTGTATATATGTGTATCATGATACATGATAATTAATACACACATATATATGGACCATGGGGGTTGGGTGTCTGTGCGATGCCCCTGTGGGTAACATAAAAAATGTCAGAATAATTTATCAAACTATTGCACCAGATAAAGAGTTCATAAAATAAGTCACAATACTTTACCAATGACTGCACTAGATACAGTAAAACATGCTTATTGTGAATTCTTGTTTACAGTAAAAGTCATAGTTTTTTTCTCTGGCAAGGTCTTATTTCCTAAATACTGTATCTTCACTGCCTCGTATCTCTGTAACGTCACACTCTGTAACCAATTACAGCTGTAGATCTATAATCAATTTCTTACCTTTATTGGTTTTCATTTTAAATATGCTTTACTGTAGTGAACTGATTTCTCAGTTCCCCTCGGCTTTTCATAAACATGTTTTACTGTACATAAGACTGGAAGAAACAATTGCACAAGATACTTTTTGGAAGTTTTCCAATCTCAACATTACAATTAAAGTTATTCAACTACACTTTGGTACCAGGTAACATATAATACTGTATTTTCGCTATTTTCTATCCCCAAGAATTGATCTCCATCTTGTTTAGCGAACACATTATTGAGGACCTACTATAGCAGGAACTCGGGTCATATTAGCAAAAGTTGTACGATAAAAATAGTAGAACTACTTTGTTGGAGACCAGCTTAAAACATTGGCAATACATTATATAGCTGGGTTAATTCACACAACCATTGTCATTGTGTTACACAGCATAAGTCTGGCAGATTATACAGCATAGAACTGGGTGGCCGCGGAGGACTGGACCTCAATCTGACCAAGTTTGAACTGGCTACGTTTGAGCCAGTTGAGGAGGACTGTTGAGTTGACAGAGGCCAGGTCCTTAGTGGGACTGGGGGGTTCCCAGTTCTCACATGTCTGTAGCTTCACCTGGTGATGGCCCGACAACTGGCAACGTCACAAAATGTCGCAATTATTTATAGTTAACCAACAACAAATAAAACATATTACTGAAATTTCAGTTAAATAAGAGACATTTTTCTTTTCTTTTTTTGAAAATGATAAAAAATAAAATCATTTTTTTCTAAAAAAATCTTTGAATGTATGGAATGTATGATAAGAACAGAAATAAAAATATCTTAGTTGAATTGAACACTGTACAGAAACATAATGTGATTACTTACACTGGAGTGATGAGTAAACAAAATGGTCGTCCACATCGGAAACAACTGAAACATAGATCACATCTCATCAATGAAACTTCATACTAGTACCAGGCAAGCAACAGTAGATGTGTGGGCTGATTGTATTATTTAATGGACAGTCACTTAATAAAGCAACTCAAAATAAATTTGCACATTAATTATATGATAAGGACCTTGACCCTGAACAGGGTGTGTGTTACTGCACATACGATTTGTATCTTGATCAATGACAGAACACATAGGACAAACAAACCTTGGCTAAAACTGAAGAGTTGCACTCTCGCAGGGCCTCCATCAGACTCAGGAACTGTAAGTTTACTTTCTCCGCAAGCTGGATGGAAAGTTATCATGTAAGTTAGTCATACCACAAATATGATTTCATCTGATACTACAAATATAATGTGCTGAGAATTATATCTACCCCATAAACAAGTGCTAGCTGTGACATAAGGTGATGTAAGTAGTATTGCCTATGTAATATAATAGTGTACAACAATTTCTGTAAAACTATTGTACATGCTTATCATCACTAAATGTCGTCTTACCTCCTAAAACCTATTTCAAACAAGAATTAAGAGTTTTATGAGAAGTTCTTTTTACACAACCAATAACATTTTCTATGTGACGTATCGATGACTAGGACGATATGTACACTGTCACCTTCATCAGACAAAAAAAAATAAAAAAATTCAGAGGACGATGCACACATAAAACAAAGAGGATAAGTTAATTAACCAAAGGTAGCACTGACGTAGCAGGATCTACACAATTTGTTTCTGGTGCCATGATCGAGCCAAACCCACAGCTTCTAAAGTTCTCGGGTGAACATGATTTTTAAATTCTATAAAAATCTGTCCTGTGTCATAGCATTTTGCAATTATATTTACTGCCGCATTTACTGTGGCATCAAGATCTAACAACATCAGATCGCCAGTCAATATTACCCAAGTCCCATTAGATCAGCAATAATGTCTATACTTTTTGCAACACCACTCAATCAAAAAAAGGTTTTTGTAGATACCTGTATCTTCATGTAACTAGTAGGTGACCTAACTTACTGATCATATATGATATGTTGTTAAATCGAGAGACCGCAGAAAATACTTCATAAAATGGAAAACTTTCAAACATTTTAACAAATACATGTTATCTGATTTATGTTTTATTCTTCTTGAAAGTACTTAAGCTATAAAATGAAACAATCTAATAATAAAACAGTCTACAACACAGGACAATACACAACACAGCCACATGTCACGGTACAGTCTACAACACAGGACAATACACAACACAGCCACATGTCACGGTACAGTCTACAACACAGGACAATACACAACACAGCCACATGACACGGTACAGTCTACACACTGGGCGATCCCACACATATTCTAGATAAACAGCGGGTCAACACTAGTTCAGGGCAGACAACTGTGTGCAACCAAAAGGCTGGACATGGGGCAGGAGAGTATGGTATCGGCTGATTGGCTTAACTTCCTTGTAACTGTTATTACCATTTTTTGCCATTTCCCCCTCCTTTGGGGAAGGGGAACAAATTTTGTATAAACCGTGGGTCCGGCCCCCCCGGGTCCTTAGGGGCGGGGCCCAATAGGGGAAACATAGCAAATTGTTCTTTAAAATCCTTCTTCTTCTGTAGGAATGAAAGGATTTGGTCCATATTTGGTGTGGAGCATCCTTGGGTAAAGGGGAACACATTTTGTATAAACGGTGGGTGTGGCCCCCCCTGGGGCCTGAGGGGCGGTGCCCAATAAGAGGAAATAAAGGTAAAACCTTTATAATCTCTTCTACCATAGGGAATAACGGATTTTATCCTAATTTAGTCTGGAGCTACCTTGGGCCAAGGGGTCTCAATTTTGTATAATTGGTGGGTATGACCCCCCTAGGGGCATAGGGGTGGGACTCTGTTTGAAGTTTGCTCACGCTATATCTCAAGTACTGGATGTATCTTTCTGAAATTTCATATGTACTTACAGCACCTACCATGGAGTGCTATATCTTTACTTCATACCAATTATTTTAAACATATTCAGGTGAGCGATACAGGCCTTTTTCAACCTTTGACCAGACAGTAATCTAAAAACTGTACACTACACATAGTCTGTGGGTGATGCAGGTATTTACTTCACGTTTCATAATATATCTTCAATAATAGGACATCTACAGCTCTCACAAGATTGAACTAAAAACAAGTTGCAAGTACTTGACCTTTGACCTAAAGGTTAAGGTCACAGTGACCTAAACAGCGCACTGCACACATTCTGCACATAATCGAGTATACTTTAAGTTTCATCAAGATATCTTTAATGAGTTAAAAATTATGGCCCGCATAATTCAAAACCCTGTACAAGATATTATGAGAAGGGGAAGATAGACAAGAATAAGAACCTCTACAACATGTCTCCCTTCATTTGAAAGTGAAACATATAAACCAATCCTCATATCCCAGTACTATTTATCTGCCCCTTTATACCTCTCCTGTATTTACCCAAAATATTTATTAACTGCCCCGTATTTCTAACAAGCCCATCACTACCCATTCTGATATTAAACCCCCTCCTTTCTCCTATCCAGACTATCCCTTTGGTATCCAAATCCTCTGTCAAGCCCCTATACTTCATGCTAAACCCAATTTCTCTGCTCTTTGATCAGTTAAAAACCTCTCTGTTGAGACCCTTTGAAGCCCATCCCCTCCCCATCGGATAAGTTCAGCTCATCCCTGTCGCCCCTCCTAAGCCACTCTCTTCCTCTCCCCCAATTGATCAGTTCAGCTCCTCCCTGTTGTGCCCCTCCCCTCCCAAACTGATCAGTTCAGCTCCTCTCTGTTGTGACCTTCCCCTTCCCTAATTGATCAGTTCAGATCCAACCTTGTTGAGCCCCTCCCCTCCCTACCTGATCAGTTCAGCTCCTCTCTGTTGTGACCTTCCCCTTCCCCAATTGATCAGTTCAGATCCAACCTTGTTGAGCCCCTCCCCTCCCTACCTGATCATTTCAGTTCCTCTCTGTTGAGCCCCTCCCCTCCCTACCTGATCAGTTCAGATCCAACCTTGTTGAGCCCCTCCCCTCCCTAACTGATTAGTTCAGCTCCTCTCTGTTGAGCCCCTCCCCTCCCTACCTGATCAGTTCAGCTCCTCTCTGTTGTGCCCTCCCCTCCCCACCTGATCAGTTCAGATCCAACCTTGTTGAGCCCCTCCCCCAATTGATCAGTTCAGCTCCTCCCTGTTGTGCCCCTCCCCTCCCAAACTGATCAGTTCAGACCCAACCTTGTTGAGCCCCTCCCCTCCCTACATGATCAGTTCAGCTCCTCTCTGTTGAGCCCCTCCCCTCCCTACCTGATCAGTTCAGCTCCGCTCTGTTGTGACCTTCCCCTTCCACAATTGATCAGTTCAGATCCAACCTTGTTGAGCCCCTCCCCTCCCTACATGATCAGTTCAGCTCCTCTCTGTTGAGCCCCTCCCCTCCCTACCTGATCAGTTCAGCTCCTCTCTGTTGTGCCCTCCCCTCCCTAACTGATCAGTTCAGATCCAACCTTGTTGAGCCCCTCCCCTCCTCAATTGATCAGGTCAGCTTCTCCCTGTTGAACCCCTCCCTAGCCCCTACCTTCCCCAAATTGATCAGTTCAGCTCCAACCTGTTGTGCCACACCCCTTCCCAATTGATCAGCTCGGTTCCTTCCTGTTGAGTCCCTCCCCCAATTGATCAGTTCAGTTCCTTCCTGTTGAGTCCCTCCCCCAATTGATCAGTTCAGCTCCTCCCTGTTGAGCCCTTCCCTCCATCAATTGATCAATTCAGATCCTCCCTGTTGAGCCCCTCCCCACCTGATCAGTTCAGCTCCTTCCGTGTTGAGCCCTTGCCCTACCCAACCCCTCCCCACCTGATCAGTTCAACCCTTCCCTATTGAGCTCCTCCCCCAATTGATCAGTTCATATCCAACCTGTTGAGCCCCTTCCCTCCCCAGATTGATCAGCTCAGCGCCTCCCTGTTGAGCCCCTCCCTAGCCCCTACCCTTCCCAATTGATCAGTTCAGCTCCTCTCTGTTGAGCCCCTCCCCACCTGATAAGTTTAGCTCCTCCCTGTTGAGCCCCTCCCCAGCCCACCCTCTCCCCCGACTGATCAGTTCAGCTCCTCCCTGTTGAGCACCTCCTCATCCCACCCTCTCCCATGACTGATCTGTTCAGCTCCTCCCTGTTGAGCCCCTCCCCAGCCCACCCTCTCCCATGACTGATCAGTTCAGCTCCTCCCTGTTGAGCCCCTCCCCAGCCCACCCTCTCCCCCGACTGATCAGTTCAGCTCCTCCCTGTTGAGCCCCTCCCCGACTGATCAGTTCAGCTCCTCCCTGTTGAGCCCCTCCCCACCTGATCAGTTCAGCTCCTCCCTGTTGAGCCCCTCCCCACCTGATCAGTTCAGCTCCTCCCTGTTGAGCCCTACTTAAATCCCTTCCCACCTGATCAGCCGATGCCTACTCTCCAGTGTGTGTGCTATGTGCTATGGAGGGTCAATAGTGGAAGCCATCTTCAAACCTGATGTGTTGTTACTTTGATGTCCTTTGAAAGTTTTAATAACAAAAATATCTTGATTAAACTACATTGGTACAGAAAAAAGAAAATAATGTCACTTGTTATATAGAAAGTTACAAACATCATAATAGTACACAGGATTGTTGTCATATAGATTGTCATCCTCGATATATAGGGGTTACTCTCACTTTCGCTCTCTACCCCCCTGGAATATGTCATAGCAAAATTGAAGGCTTGGTATGCGCCACCTTGTTATTGAGACAAGAAGACTAGTTCAATCCTTTAATGTACATCAAAAAAATCTCGCAGTCACGTAACGGTAAAAATTGACAGGCTTTGAAGTCGGGCGTCTCTCCTTTGTAATCTTCAAAGGACAAGTATCAGCCTAGCGATTGGTCATTTTTTTTTACCTGAGACCAATCAAACAGCTATCTTTGTGCCTTTAATTTTGTCATAACATATTCCAGGGGTGTAGAGAGCGAACGTGAGCGTAACCCCTGGAAATCGAGAATGATATATTGTAAGAAATACACAGAAAAATGTAATACACATTGCAAAATTCACAATGCTATTTCTAGATCAGAATCATTCAACATTAGGTGGTCCTGGGTAGGAGTACTTCCACACAACATCAAACCAACAATAACATCTTCATCTATTCAAAAGTATTTAAAAATGATATTTGGAGAAAATTGGATTTACCTGGGTGCTCCATGTATATATAAACTTTGAATGCCTATACAAATGTATTCAACAGTCTTTTTTTCAAATGTAAATTGTGATAAAATATCCTTGTGCTTTCCTGGGATATGTGAAAATCAGTTGGATATTTGTTCATGCTCATCAAATCTGGGAAATTCTTTTCTAAACTTGGACAGATGGCAGTTTTGCAATAGACATCAACCAGAAACTTTCCATTGTGTGATGTTCTGATATTGTTTTGACATTATATGAAGTTGAGGTATTGTAATGAATAACAATAGGAACTGTTATAAATAACAATAAAGAGTATGTATATCAGTAGTAGATACTTCTGTGAGATATTGTAGGTGGCACATTTGAGACCTGGATGAGATAAGGATGAGACAGAGTCACGATTCTTCCCCATAGTTAAGCAGCCCCTTCACACCCAGATCCCTACAAGCACTCATCCCTAAAAGGGTAAACCTACCCCAGGCTCCTTTGGTGTAGAAAGCATCTGTAGTATCCCTGGAGTTACCCGCCCCCAGAAGTCCATTACGGTAGAGGAGGCCACCTTGTAACTATCACTGTGGATAGGGTGCTGGGCTGCAGCCGACTCGCAGTACATTGTCCATAGCTAGTGACAGAGGTCAAAGTTCAAAGATCAAATTTTGAAGTGAACTTATAATTATCAAAAGTCATTCATTCCATTGAAAATATGCATCAGAGGTAAAAGTTGTACATAACTTTGTAACAGAATTTGTTTTGCCCAATCAAAAGTTAAGCTGCTGAACCGATTTCCCTGTATACATTTGATTACAACAACAGTATTAAAAGGTACCATGGTTTGCTAAAATAGCAATTACTTAAAACTCATGAATTACATTTGTACTTACCTGGCATAGTATAAAGGCATGGAAAAGAGAGCTCATGTGAAGGATATTGTCCTGTAAAGAAGGTAACAATGGAGTTAGTACATCACACAAAGGCTAATTTCAATAGTGCACAAACGATACATTTCATACAGTGAAAATCATACAATAAGGCAACAGAGGAAACAATTGTACCTTTAACCTTTCATCAAAGCCAGTCATGATTACAAGAACGTGTTCAGCTATATAGGTGCTGGCATCCAATGGGATTGGAAGGCATGAGATGGGGGCGGAGCCTTCTGTCATTGCTGTGTGAGTCAGGGAGCCAATGAGAATCCAGGACAGCAGACGGATGTGTCCAATACAGTCGGTAAACTCTTTTGGTCTGAAATGTCAAAACAGAGACTTACTTCAAATTTTCTCTGGGATAGTAATGAAATAAAAAAGAAACTTAATATAAAAAAATAAAACTTCTTTCAAGTTTCCCTTTCTGCATAGGACAGAGGTAATGATGGTTGACACTCACCCCTGTTGTACGGTGGAGGGAGGGTGATATAGCCAGGGTAGGTACCGTGAGATAGCCCTGTTGTCCCGACCATTGCCCCGAGTCATCTCAAGAGAAACAAACTGGGCTATGCCTGACTTGAGCTGGCTCCCTAGGGTGTCCTCATTCAGGCTGCTAGACCCTCCCTTCATATTACTCTGCAAGGAGACTTTACATGTAGTGACAACTGCTACTTGTCCATATCAAAAACTCATAGAGTTTTACAATCATCAGCCACCCGTTGTATATATGGCAGGTCAGATAAAGACATTGCAACAGTTTGGGACAATTTTCGAAAATAAGTTAAATTTGTTCAAATACGGGACATTGGGTCACAAAAAATAGCCATTCTGGAAATATGTTTGCTTTATTGAAAATGAAAGACTATTGACTTTTAAAAAGTATGAACATATTTTATAGTCTTGGTCTTACTTAGAGAGTGCAGATTAACCTCTATGGATAATAAGGCTGCAACCTTACCTTGACCTTTGTGAGAGTGTGGGGGTCAGCTACAAACTCGATGGAGTCATGGAGGTGGTCCCTCATACACTCTGCCGCACACGTACTGATGAGCATGTTAGCATGACTGTGATAAAGCATGCCTCCCTCCCCAACAATGTTTGTGTTTCCAATCGTGCCCCCCGCATCCAGCACAACGAACTGCAACACAGGTACAAACAATACTGTATACCAGGAATTTTTTGCCCAGTCCAACTTTTGCCCTTCAAAGTTAAAATCAATATTCGCCCAGTTCATAATTTGCCCTTCACTTTTAATCACTATGTATATTATGTTGTATACTAATGTTCGCTTTGATGATAAATTCGCCCTCATTTCTGAGGATGAAAAGTGCAAATATTAAACTGTAGCGAAAATTTCCTGTTATACAGTGTCATAACATCAGAACCATGAATGATATACATAGATCATCATATATCAGAAACATTGCCTTGAGACCTTGACCCCAGATATCCTGGGTTTTAATAAATCAATATATCTACCTGTACCAGGAGGAGGAAGTTCTCATCCGGCAGACTGTGTTTGAACTTCATAGCTTGGATCAGCTCAAAGATGACGGTCCTAGTAAGATACAGCTTGTCCCTTTCCTGTCAAACCAAAACGGTGTACAGCTGTAAGTGGTGTTTCTTAGGGTGTTATCAAATATAAATGTTACTCAAAGTTTCCAATCGTTGCTTTGATAAACTACAAATATACAGACTAATCATCCAAAAAACAAGTCTTATAATGTTGGAATATGTGTCATCTTAAAAGAAGTACATTTAATTATAACGTAATAGATGTCAAGAATGTGTTGAAGTTTATCTTACCTTGAAGAAGACACGGTTACACACGGAACAGATGTCAAGGAGATGTTGGAGTTTGAAGGAGCAGTTCTGTATGGTGAAGCTGAGCAGTTTGGAGAAGGGTTCAAGGATATACTGTCAAAGATAAAACAAATGTTTAATCAAGCTTTACAATATTGTATAAGGCTTTCTTATTGTAATGTTACCAGAGACAATGTATAGACTTTGTCTCATTCTCCTTCTTTGACTTCTTTACCATGAACAATGTATTTTGTTGATGTATGGACAACTAACCCTGGCCTTGTTGATGTATGGACAACTAACCCTGGCGTTGTTGATGTATGAACAACTAACCCTGGCGTTGTTGATGTATGAACAACTTACCCTGGCATTGTTGATGTATGAACAACTTACCCTGGCATTGTTGATGCATGAACAACTAACCCTGGCGTTGTTGATGTATGAACAACTTACCCTGGCGTTGTTGATGTATGAACAACTAACCCTGGCGTTGTTGATGTATGAACAACTTACCCTGGTGTTGTTGATGTATGAAGACCTAACCCTGGCGTTGTTGATGTATAAACTACTTACTCTGGCGTTGTTGATGTATGAACAACTTACCCTGGCGTTGTTGATGTATGAACAACTTACCCTGGCATTGTTGATGCATAAACTACTTACTCTGGCGTTGTTGATGTATAAACTACTTGCCCTGGCATTGTTGATGTATAAACTACTTACACTGGCATTGTTGATGCATGAACAACTTACCCTGGCATAGACGATGTATAAACTACTTACTCTGGCGTTGTTGATGTATAAACTACTTACACTGGCATTGTTGATGCATGAACAACTTACCCTGGCATAGACGATGTATAAACTACTTACTCTGGCGTTGTTGATGTATAAACTACTTACACTGGCATTGTTGATGCATGAACAACTTACCCTGGCATAGACGATGTATAAACTACTTACTCTGGCGTTGTTGATGTATGAACAACTAACCCTGGCGTTGTTGATGCATGAACAACTTACCCTGGCGTTGTTGATGTATGAACAACTAACCCTGGTGTTGTTGATGTATGAACAACTAACCCTGGCATCCTTGATGTATGAACAACTAACCCTGGCGTTCTTGATGTATGAACAACTAACCCTGGCATCGTTGATGTATGAACAACTAACCCTGGCATTCTTGATGTATGAACAACTAACCTTGGCATTGTTGATGTATGAACAACTAACCCTAGCATACTTGATGTATGAACAACTAACCCTGGCATTGTTAATGTATGAACAACTAACCCTGGCATTCTTGATATATGAACAACTAACCCTGGCGTTGTTGATGTATAAACTACTTACTCTGGCGTTGTTGATGTATAAACTACATACCCTGGCATTGTTGATGTATGATCAACTTACCCTGGCATTGTTGATGTATAAACTACTTACTCTGGCGTTGTTGATGTATAAACTACATACCCTGGCATTGTTGATGTATGATCAACTTACCCTGGCATTGTTGATGTATAAACTACTTACTCTGGCGTTGTTGATGTATGATCAACTTACCCTGGCGTTGTTGATGTATGAACAACTTACCCTGGGGTTGTTGATGTATGAAGACCTAACCCTGGCGTTGTTGATGTATAAACTACTTACTCTGGCGTTGTTGATGTATAAACTACTTGCCCTGGCATTGTTGATGTATAAACTACTTACCCTGGCGTTGTTGATGCCCGATACTTTGAGGATAGCCAGGATGATTTTAAGGAGTGCTGTGGTGTCACAAGGGTTGGGCAGCACAGTCGGTAACTTCCTCATGAAAATGTCAAACTGACTGATGATGCTGGTAACCATGGGAGCAGAGGTTTCCAGGGAGATGTAGTTCATGTAGGTTGACAGATTGTTGAGGATGATGACTATGTTCTCAGGAGGTGGCAGATTCTTACGGTTGTTTAACCCCTAAGGACACAGGACACATACTAAATTATATAACAGTTGACCGAGAAATTGAAAAACAAAAGTACCATTTAAAAGCATAATTTCTCCCTTCGATACGCCCTAAAATCTGTATTTATTTTTTAAAGATTCAACCCATGCAGGTGTATCTTTTCTAGCCATAAGAATCCTTAATCTAAAAGGGCAACTTAAAATTAAATACAGAACATTCTTATCTATTAAAAAAAATATTTTTGTTGTTGTATTGACTATAGAACCAATGAATCTATAACAAATATATATAATTCTGATTCCTGTACCAGACAGACCACAGATCATTGCCCGTAGGACGTTGGATCTCCGTGTCGGATAATTGTGTTGGTTTACCAACATTTTTCTTCCACTTTTTCAAATATACATAAAAAGTACATTCCATAATGTATTCTACTATGTTTGACATGCCACTTCAGGAAACTACAGAAAACCTCATTTTTATTGAAATTAAAACAAAAATTTTTGTATTGATGAAATTCTACTGAATGTTCATTAACCAATAGCAAAAAAGCCATTCTGTGATTGAGTGTGGAATAAACAGTTGTCAACTTAAAATTTCCCTGTTGTTTGTTACCTCCAACAGAAACTGAATAGGAGCATGGCAGGTTAGCTCATTGAAGTCTACCAACGCAGCTGCCATCGTCTTGAAAAACGGAGGGTCTGAAAAAAATTGTAAATCGCATATGCTGTTTTTGGTATTTGAAATTCAGGAGACAAAAACTGAAAAGACCAATCTACAGTAAGCAGTCAATTTAAGTAAACAGGTAATACAAATCTTTCAAACTCACTTATACCATTCCAATTCATATACCTTTTAAATTTATTTTTAGAATTATTTTTCAAAACAGTTTCCTGGTGCTACCTTCAAGGGTACTCTGGAACAGCATGGGAAACACGCCATTGGGGGCCAGTTGGTGCAGACAGCAACGGAGGAACTGGCGGGCTATACTGACGCTGTTACCCGGAACCATCAGGTTACTAAAAACAGCAGTACAGGTCAAGGTCATCATTACAATCTACATGTACCTCTGAGCACGAAGATTTCAATTTTTATTACACAATTCATATTTTAACAATGTTAAATTTCCAGTACAGTTGAGGATTCCACTGTAATCTTAAAATTATATAATTACACTGTGACAATATTACTTACAATATTTTGCAACATTGAGTTGCATTTAAATAAAAACATAATTATAAACAAGAGGCCCATGGGCCTTAACGGTCACCTGAGTCTACAGTATTTATTTTCGTTGTTGAAATATGTACCAATTTGAGTAAAAAATAGTATAATGTTAACTTAACTTTGTCAGGACCATGAGCTGATCATTCCTACCAACTTTCAGTTCAAACGGCCCAGCAGAACTTGACTTTAAGTTTGAAATGTAAAATGTTAACGGACGACGGACGACGGACGACGAAGGACGAAAACGGATAGCAATAGGTCACTTGAGCTAAAGCTCAGGTGACCTAAAAATCATCAATGCATGAAAAGCAAAGAATTCCATTTGTCAAAAGAGACAGCGAGGTCTCAGATGTTAAGTCATTCAAACCTTTGTCCTTGCCAAACAAAAGGGCTACTGGAAGCAATTCTGAAACCATAAAAATAAAATGTCTATAGCATCATTACTACTTGTCATCACATTCAAGTACATTATATATATATAAAGTAAACCATGGAAGAAAATCCTTTAAAAACAATATAAAACATGATACCATATCATTTTGATATTAGATAGGATATTTAAGATAATAATGTTTTACACCTGGTATAACTAGAAAGCTGCAAGGGGCAGCATATCCATCCAACCCCTATTTCTAGCAATGGTGACCTAGACCTCTGGTGAACCACGCCTAAAGTCAATAAGGTTCTTCATATCCTGTAGAGAAACCCTCACATGAAGTTTGAACTTTTTATCAACATTTGTTTTTGAGTTATCAAGACAAGCCCAGCCAAGCAGAAATCTATTTTCAGCAACAATGAGCTTGAACTCTGGCGTACCAAACCCAAAAACAATCGGGTTCTACACATCCACAAGAGCCACCCAAACACCAAGTTTGAACTTTGTATGATCATTCGTTTTGAAATTATCAACCGGACAAGCCCAATCAAGTTTTATTTTATTTTCAACAACGGTGATCTTGACCTCTGCGAACAACGCCCAAAATCACTCGAGCAACCCACACACCAAGTTTGAACCTTGTACAATCAATCGTTCTCAAGGTATCATCCGGACAAGCACTACAGACAAATTGAAGTACACCCTGCATTGCATTCTAACACAGAAGGGATGTGGCTATTACCTGTACATGTGAGATGACACTTACTTGGACACGCACTGTAGTGTCTCCAATAGAAGGGGTGTGGCTAGTGATTACCGGTACATGTGAGATGACACTTACTTGGACACGCACTGTAGTGTCTCCAACAGAAGGGATGGGGCTAGTGATTACCTGTACATGTGAAATGACACTTACTTGGACACACACTGTAGTTTCTCCAACAGAAGGGGTGTGGCTAGGGATTACCTTTACATGTGACATGACACTTACTTGGACAAACACTGTACTGCCTCCAACAGAAGGGGTGTGGCTAGTGGTTACCTGTACATGTGACATGACACTTACTTTGACACACACTGTAGTGTCTCCAACAGGAGGGGCGTGGCTAGTGATGGCTCCCTGCGTATAAATGTAGACAGAACTACGATACAGTAACCAATAGTGTCCTCGTCATACTGCTCCAGGAGGACGTTACACTCAGGACACCGCTCCACCATTACATTATCACCGAACCGGGAGGAGGTCGGTTTTTTAGGAGTTTTCCTGTTTGTTAATTGTTCGTTTTTCCTTGATCTACGACTGTAATCTCGAGCAACCCACCCACCAAGTTTGAACCTTGTACAATCAATCATTCTCAAGGTATCATCCGGACAAGCACTACAGACAAATTGAAGTACACCCTGCATTGCATTCTAACACAGAAGGGATGTGGCTATTACCTGTACATGTGAGATTACACTTACTTGGACACACACTGTAGCGTCTCCAACAGAAGGGGTGTGGCTAGGGATGGCTCCCTGTGTATAAATGTAGACAGAACCACGATACAATAACCAATAGTGTCCTCGTCATACTGCTCCAGGAGGACGTTACACTCAGGACACCGCTCCACCATTACATTATCACCGAACCGGGAGGAGGTCGGTTTTTTAGGAGTTTTCCTGTTTGTTAATTGTTCGTTTTTCCTTGATCTACGACTGTAATCTCGAGCAACCCACCCACCAAGTTTGAACCTTGTACAATCAATCATTCTCAAGGTATCATCCGGACAAGCACTACAGACAAATTGAAGTACACCCGGCATTGCATTCTAACACAGAAGGGATCTGGCTATTACCTGTACATGTGAGATCACACTTACTTGGACACACACTGTAGTTTCTCCAACAGAAGGGGTGTGGCTAGGGATGGCTCCCTGTGTATAAATGTAGACAGAACTACGATACAGTAACCAATTTTGTCCTCGTCATACTGCTCCAGGAGGACGTTACACTCAGGACACCGCTCCACCATTACATTATCACCGAACCGGGAGGAGGTCGGTTTTTTAGGAGTTTTCCTGTTTGTTAATTGTTCGTTTTTCCTTGATCTACGACTGTAATCTCGAGCAACCCACCCACCAAGTTTGAACCTTGTACAATCAATCATTCTCAAGGTATCATCCGGACAAGCACTACAGACAAATTGAAGTACACCCGGCATTGCATTCTAACACAGAAGGGATCTGGCTATTACCTGTACATGTGAGATCACACTTACTTGGACACACACTGTAGTTTCTCCAACAGAAGGGGTGTGGCTAGTGGTTACCTGTACATGTGACATGACACTTACTTGGACACGCACTGTAGTGTCTCCAACAGAAGGGATGTGGCTAGCGATTACCTGTACATGTGAGATGACCCTTACTTGGACACACACTGTAGTGTCTCAAACAGAAGGGGTGTGGCTAGTGATTACCGGTACATGTGAGATGACACTTACTTGGACATACACTGTAGTGTCCCCAACAGGAGGGGTGTGGCTAGTGATTACCTGTGCATGTGAGATGACACTTACTTGGACACGCACTGTAGTGTCTCCAATAGAAGGGGTGTGGCTAGTGATTACCTGTGCATGTGAGATGACACTTACTTGGACATACACTGTAGTGTCCCCAACAGGAGGGGTGTGGCTAGTGATTACCTGTTCATGTGAGATGACACTTACTTGGACATACACTGTAGTGTCCCCAACAGGAGGGGTGTGGCTAGTGATTACCTGTGCATGTGAGATGACACTTACTTGGACACGCACTGTAGTGTCTCCAATAGAAGGGGTGTGGCTAGTGATTACCCGTACATGTGAGATGACACTTACTTGGACACGCACTGTAGTGTCTCCAATAGAAGGGGTGTGGCTAGGGATTACCTTTACATGTGACATGACACTTACTTGGACAAACACTGTACTGCCTCCAACAGAAGGGGTGTGGCTAGTGATTACCCGTACATGTGAGATGACACTTACTTGGACATACACTGTAGTGTCCCCAACAGGAGGGGTGTGGCTAGTGATTACCTGTGCATGTGAGATGACACTTACTTGGACACGCACTGTAGTGTCTCCAACAGAAGGGATGGGGCTAGTGATTACCTGTACATGTGAAATGACACTTACTTGGACACACACTGTGGTGTCTCCAACAGAAGGGGTGTGGCTAGTGGTTACCTGTACATGTGACATGACACTTACTTGGACAAACACTGTACTGCCTCCAACAGAAGGGGTGTGGCTAGTGGTTACCTGTACATGTGACATGACACTTACTTGGACAAACACTGTACTGCCTCCAACAGAAGGGGTGTGGCTAGTGATTTCCTGTACATGTGAGATGACACTTACATGGACACACACTGTAGTGTCTCCAACAGAAGGGGTGTGGCTAGTGATGGCTCCCTGTGTATAAATGTAGACAGAACTACGATACAATAACCAATAGTGTCCTCGTCATACTGCTCCAGGAGGACGTTACACTCAGGACACCGCTCCACCATTACATTATCACCGAACCGGGAGGAGGTCGGTTTTTTAGGAGTTTTCCTGTTTGTTAATTGTTCGTTTTTCCTTGATCTACGACTGTAATAAAAACAAAAAAGGAATGAGAAAATTTGATAAGTAAACTTGAAATAACTGCATAATTTTTAAAAAATATATCATAAAACTTGATTAAGAGTCAAATAAAATTTCTATTTTGTAACAAATGGACTTAATACATACATGTCTATAGTACTGTATACCATCATAATTCAGTCCAACTGAATTTACACCATGTGGTCTCTTACATCATACTTAATAGTACTGCCTTACTATTGTAACAGGGGCAGAAAAATGCATGGCCAGACCGTGGTTT
The DNA here is from genome assembly GCF_002113885.1 of Mizuhopecten yessoensis. Taxonomy (NCBI): domain Eukaryota; kingdom Metazoa; phylum Mollusca; class Bivalvia; order Pectinida; family Pectinidae; genus Mizuhopecten; species Mizuhopecten yessoensis. Next base: position 302,219 of record NW_018405244.1, read on the forward strand.
GAACACAGGACCCTCCAAACTCTATACAGACGCTCTACCAATCGAGCTACCTGGTTGCCGACGATCGACCCAGTCCAGTTTTGCTACATTATATACATGTATATTTTTTCCTTTACGCTGAATTTTCCAAATTTAATTTTTAGAAGTCCATTCCTCATGTCAAGTTTGATCGCTCTAAGGTTTTGTTGTTTCCCTGTCAAATATTTTGTAAAGAGGCAGCATTAAGCTTACATTGGATAAAAACTAACCTGTATTTATAACAACTTTGTAACTACAGTGCATTTGCTACTATTGGAGCTTACTTCGTGGATTTGTATAATAATGATCAAGCTAGCTACACCTACGGTTTCCGTATGTATGTACATGTACTAAGAACGGATTGAACTGTCCGGGTGTAGATTGTACCCTGTAGGTTTGTGCTCCTCCTGTGAAGGTTCCGTCATGTCCGGGTAGATTTTCTGTAGTTCTACAGTGGTCAGTCCCGTCTTACGCGCCTTCCTCTGACGGAAGTTTGGTTTGATGGTGTTACATCTGCCGGGCAAGGTCAGTAAGTCCTGGTCACCTGGAGGACAGAGTAATAGGTCATTTAGCTTATACTGTTAATCTGAACTCAGTGCATCAAACTAACACAAACCAAGAGTACCTGGAATCACATACATGATCACCCGTTAAAGACATGAACAACAATGTACAGGGAACTGTTTCTTTGTATTTGATTAGTTTTCTAGACAACCACCATCCTTTATTTAAGAATTTGAAGGAGAATCAATTTTGCTACACATGATGTGGAATTTTATCTACGGTAAAAGTGGAAATATTCATGTGTGGAAATGTTTGCATTATGACTCTTGAACTCATTCACCCCTGAAAACACATTTGAACTCTTCCAAATTTGAATGAGTTAAACAGATCAGTGTTGACATTTTCATATTGGCAATGGTTCTGAAATCTTTATCACTTATATATATATAATCCATATCATATATATAATCCATAAATATTTTTTCACACGTGGATATTTTCATGCAAATTTACTCGACACAAAAAACATTATCATTTCCAAATGCCAAAATATCCATTTTTACAGTATACTATGTTTTTATTGCTCACTTACATAAAGACCACTGGTACTAGTAATATGATAAGTATGTAACAGTGAGTTTTTATTGCTCACTTACATAAAGACCACTGGTACAAGTAATATGATAAGTATGTAACAATGAGTTATTATTGCTCACTTACATAAAGACCACTGGTACAAGTAATATGATAAGTATGTAACAGTGATAGCAGCAACACACAGCAGTTCCATCTCAGATAAATCAGCACAAGCATTTTATTTAATTTTGATGATGGCCACCGCTGTGCCTGAGTGACGACGCTCCTCCCCAACCCACCCTCACACACACACACACACACAAACACACACACACACACATACCTTTGTTGTCCTCTTGTGTCAGATCACCTCCAGAGTCTGTGTGTTTCTCAGAGTCATCAGCATCAGAGGTTGTCTGAGTCTTCTCACTATCCTCTGCACTCTCAATCTCGGACATTCCTCCGTGACTTATGTCGGCCGTGGTGGTTGTGGTTGAGCGAGAACTGGACCCATCTGTGATGCTGCTACTCACTGAGCGTGCCCCCTTACCACTGAGGTACGCGGGTATCACCGACACAGGCTCAACAATGGCACTTCCACTCTTATCATCGGCCTCAGATTGATCTTCTGGACTCTCAGGCAATGTGTCTGATTTAGAGGTGGAAAACGCCTGGAGTTGCTGAGCCATGATACTCTCCACAGAAGAGGGTGAAGTCTGTTTCTCCTCTGTAGGAGTGGTCAGGATTTTGGCTGGAGATGTAGGACAGGTCGTAGGAGTTGTGGGGCGAGAGATAGGTGTGGTAGGTGAGCGGGCCAGGGGAGACAGTGGGCGGGCCCGGACAGCTCGCGAATGGTGGATCCCACCCCCACTCTTCTCCTACAATACATGTATTAACCATTGACAGGCCAATGACATATCACACTGCAGATTGACATCTAATTACAACATTACTCCAGATCAAGGTGTTTAAGCAAAAGTGATAATACAGATTTTTCATAATAAAGAAAAGGGAAACATTTTGTTACCTGTACACATGCATAACACCTGAATACCATTCCATTTCATCTATTTTAACAACACTGGTTGTCAGATAAAACAAATTTTCCTTTTTTCCTAACCCTGACTGACTGTTATACACCCTAGTTCTTTGATTACCCTTACCTTAAGTGACTGACTTTCATCCTTGTCCTTGACCTTTGACCCCTTGCCACTGTCTGGTTCATTGTACTCTATAATCTTGCGTGGCTTGCGCTGTCGAACAGGTCGTTTAGGGGTTTCTGTAGTCTCCTCCACACTCTGCTCCTTGATAGGAAAGCAACCCCCGGTAGCTCCTCCTTCTCTGGTGTAGGACACAGTACTGGCCTCTGAAGGGGACTTAAGATTCAGTGCCACAGTTTCCTTGGATTTAGGGCTCTGTGGTGGGGTTTCTGTCTCTTGAATTTTTTCAAGGTCATTGCTCATTTTGTTGTCTGTACATCAAAAAATTATATTCTATAAAATTCTAAAATCAACCTAGGGTAACATGGTCATCAAAATATAATCTGACACTACTTTCACTTCAGAGACAATTTCTCATTTAAGACTGGAATAATTGTGTTGCCTTTACCTAGCATTACTGTATTAGTCACAGTGGTTGTAATTTATCAGTTAAAGTAAACCTCACAAATTTTACCTTTGCTTCTGATGACAGACGGACTTGGGGGCGGGAAGCCATCATCATGAGAAGTCTTACAGCGATGATGCTGGGCGTCTAGGGTGTTGATGACGATGCGGATCAGTGTCTGTATGATGGCCGACACAGGGGAGGTGTAGAACTGGTACTGTTAACACAACACTCATACTTTACACATTACTCACAAAACTTCAACTAAAAATATTGTAATAAAAATGTTCAGGTGTTTCAAATACTCCAAAACTTCCAATGATACTAATATCAAAGTTTTACTTTATACACAAATAATGTACGCATCAAATGTGTACGCATTAAATGTGTCGCAACGTTTAAAGACCGACATGGCCCTTTGTCAAGCCATGACATGTTTAATATGTACGCTGTTTATGTATAAAGTAAAACTTTGATATTACATATTTCTAAACTATTGAATCTTATTGAAGATATTCCAATGATACTGTGTAACAAAAGTTGAATAGAGATGATGGCCATATGGCAGTTTATGAACTGGTAACACACTACAAACCTATAGTCGCCTCTGGTAATATCATTGGAGGACTATTAATGTGGGAAGACAAATGTCTAAGGTTTGATAAATAGAAGAGGCCCAGAGGGCCTGTATCGCTCACCTGAAAATGTTTAAAATAATTGGTATGAAGTAGGTGCTGTAAGTACATATGAAATTTCAGAAAGATCCATCCAGTACTTGAGATATGGCGAGAACAAACTTCAAACAGAGCCCCACCCCTATGCAACCTAGGGGGGTCATACCCCTATTGGGTCCCACCTCTCAGGCCCCTGGTGGGCCAAACCCACAGTTTATACAAAATTGGTTCCCCTTCACCCAAGGATGCTTCAGAACAAATATGGAACAAATCCTTTTATTCCAACAGAAGAAAAAGGATTTTAAAGAATTTGATATATTTCCCCTATTGGGCCCCGCACCTCAGCCCCAGGGGGGGCCAGACCCACGGTTTATACAAAATTGGTTCCCCTTCACCCAAGGATGCTTCAGACCAAATATGGAACAAATCCTTTTATTCCTACCGATGAAGAGGGATTTTAAAGAATAACTTGCTATGTTTTCCCTATTTGCCCCCGCCCCTCAGGCCCCTTGGGGGCCACACCCATGGTTTATACAAAATTGGTTCCCTTTCTCCCAAGGATGCTTTTGACCACAATTGGTCAAAATCTGCTCAGTCGTTCATGACTAGTAGCGTTTTAAAGGAAAAGTTGACGGACGGACGGACGACAGACGGACGGACAACGGACGACAGACGCTGCGGTAGGGCATAAGCTCACCATGGTCCTTCAGACCAGGTGAGCTAATAAATGTAAGCAAACAATGGAATTGTGTAATCGACCGTGTAGAGTATGTCCAGTAGAGTTGACAGCCAGGAAATACCAGTATACAGGTACGAGAGTGTGATGTCTGTGTTACCTACCTTGTAGAGTATGACCAGCAGAGTTGACAGCCAGGAGATACGAGTGTGGGGCTCAAGGAACCACAAAGTATAGTTAGGAGGCTGGTAGTCGCTGGCGTAGCGCTGGGGAGATGGGCTGTACTGGAGAAGCAGCAGTGTAATGGGCAGTATGGTACTGCCAAGGCCAAAGTTACGGTCAAGCACCTGTAACAGGTAGACCATTTGTTCAGTAAATAGCAAGTGCATTCATAATCAATATAAATACAATTTATTTTTGAGGACCAAAAGATCAAAAGTAATGTACTAACAATGTTTCAATCATATGTTGTCTTCATATAACAAAGGGAAAATAAAATTTAAAAAAAAAAAATTGTAAAAGAATGAGTTCATGTTTAATGCAAATGGAAATAACACAACATTGAGACTTACTGCAGGAACTCCAGACAGAAACGCATTGAATACGGCTGAGGTTCTGAAAACAAACATCACAAGACTTTAAACTCTACATCAGCCTTCAGCTCAGGACATTTATCATCTCACAAGAAAGGGTCAGACAGGCCAAAGAGGCAAAAAGGGCCTTATCTTTCGACATGTTTTTCAGGCATTTAGGAAACATGGTAAAATTAGCAGAACTTGCTAAAAAGCATGGTGAATGAGGGACGATGAGATAATATACCTTAGCTTGTTAGGAGGCACGCTGAAGGATTTCTCTGTCTGGTTATAGCCCAGTAAGATGTTCAGGTGTCTCAGGACAATATTCTAAAAAAACACAAAAACTGTTATAACACAAGGATAATATAGGGTCTTAGATACAAAAGAAAACAGGACCAAATATTTCCAATGAGTTATGGTCTTAAGTTTTCAAAATAACATCTTCAAGATGCCTGACAATCTGTAATTTGAATCTAAATGCATGCAGTGTTAAGGGAGTTCATGCATATTCAATTAATTTCTCACTTATGATAAATTTATCCAGTGATATCTTTGTGCCACCGTTACAGCCAAACCTTCACACCCCTCTACTTATATTTACATACTCAATACCAATCACCCTGTATACCCTTCAGGATGATTCGATCCATACTCTGAGTAAGCACCCAGCTGATTCATCCAGCTATACAACTCATACAATGTTGGCTCTACAGCTCTACAACTCATACACTGTTGGCTCTAGAGCTATACAACTCATACAACGTTGGCTCTACAGCTCTACATCTATACAACTCATACAATGTTGTCTCTACAGCTCTACAACTCATACAATGATGGCTCTACAGCTCTACAACTCATACAATGATGGCTCTACAGCTCTACAACTCATACAATGATGGCTCTACAGCTCTACAAATCATGCAATGTTAGCTCTACAGCTCTACAACTCATACAATGATGGCTCTACAGCTCTACAAATCATGCAATGTTAGCTCTACAGCTCTACAACTCATACAATGTTGGCTCTACAGCTCTACAGCTATACAACTCCTACAATGTTGGCTCTACAGCTTTATAGCTATACAATACATACAATGTTGGCTCTACAGCTATACAACTCCTACAATATTGGCTCTACAGCTTTATAGCTATACAATACATACAATTTTGGCTCTACAGCTATACAACTCATACAATGATGGCTCTACAGCTATACAACTCATACAACGTTGGCTCTACAGCTCTACAACTCATACATTGTTGGCCCTACAGCTATACAACTCATACAATGGTGGCTCTACAGCTGTACAACTCATACTATGTTGGCTCTACAGCTCTACAACTCATTCAATGTTGGCTCTACAGCTATACAACTCCTACAATGTTGGCTCTAGAGCTTTATAGCTATACAATACATACAATTTTGGCTCTACAGCTATACAACTCATACAACGTTGGCTCTACAGCTCTACAACTCATTCAATGTTGGCTCTACAGCTATACAACTCATACAATGATGGCTCTACAGCTATACAACTCATACAATGATGGCTCTACAGCTATACAACTCATACAACGTTGGCTCTACAGCTCTACAACTCATTCAATGTTGGCTCTACAGCTATACAACTCATACAACGTTGGCTCTACAGCTCTACAACTCATACAATGTTGGCTCTACACCTCTACAACTCATACAATGTTGGCTCTACAGCTCTACAGCTTTACAGCTATACAATACATACAATGTTGGCTCTACAGCTCTACATCTATACAACTCATACAATGTTTGCTCTACAGCTCTACAACTCATACATTGTTGGCCCTACAGCTATACAACTCATACAATGTTGGCTCACAGCTATACAACTCATACAATGTTGACTCTACAGCTATATAACTCATACAATGTTGGCTCTACAGCTCTACAACTCATACATTGTTGGCCCTACAGCTATACAACTCATACAATGATGGCTCTACAGCTATACAACTCATACAATGGTGGCTCTACAGCTGTACAACTCATACAATGTTGGCTCTACACCTCTACAACTCATACAATGTTGGCTCTACAGCTATACAACTCCTACAATATTGGCTCTACAGCTTTATAGCTATACAATACATACAATTTTGGCTCTACAGCTATACAACTCATACAATGTTGACTCTACAGCTATACAACTCATACAACGTTGGCTCTACAGCTCTACAACTCATACAATGTTGGCCCTACAGCTATACAACTCATACAATGTAGGCTCTACAGCTGTACAACTCATACAATGATGGCTCTACAGCTATACAACTCATACAACGTTGGCTCTACAGCTCTACAACTCATACAATGTTGGCTCTACAGCTATACAACTCATACAATGTTGGCTCTTCATATCTTTCTTGATATCTTTTAGGTATGTTTTGTAGGAATGTCCTCAACACACAGAAACTTGCTTTTGATGAATATTTTAATTGAAAAACAGCTTCATATGCCTTATTTACTAGCTATTACCAAACGATTGCATCATGATTATATTTATAATATGATTTTAGAAACCTGTGTCTTGCTGGTGTTTTTGTCATCATTCTCGTGTCCACACTTCACCATAAACTGTAAACAGAAAGGAAACAAACCTTTCAGCTTAGCTTTCATAATCTAAAACAACAGTACAAGTTCTCTTTAAAGAGGGAGTGAACTCAGTAAAATGTTACAATCAAGCTTTGCCAATACGAAGGTATGTATGAAGTGCTGTGACATGGTTGTAAAAAAGTAATGGGGACAAAATGGGATTCCAACCCCGAACCTTGAAACTCTACATGGGCGCTCTATGAACAGAGATCTCTGGTCATCACTGATTAACTCAATTCAGCTCAGGTACAGCACTAGTAGGTTAACACTGAATGCTGAAGTAAGTACAGGTACAGCACTAGTAGGTTAACACTGAATGCTGAGGTAAGTACAGGTACAGCACTAGTAGGTTAACACTGAATGCTGAAGTAAGTACAGGTACAGCACTAGTAGGTTAACACTGAATGCTGAAGTAAGAACAGGTACCATTAAGTATCACAACATGACAATCTATCATGTGACCTCTAACCTTCATCAGGAGGTTGACCAGTGTGTAGACCGTGTCTCTGTCCACTCCCTCCATATCCATGGCTTTCTGTAGCAGGGCTGTGAAGTTACTTTCCTCGTCTGTAAACTCCTTCAGCTGACCACCTGCCAAATCACATCACATTATTTATTTTCCAAACACACATAGCATTAAGGAGATAACAATGGGTGGTTTGTTTCTGTATTCATAGTTGATGATTACATTATCAAAAAAGAACTAGCTTCATTTTCTTTAAACACAGTTTCCTCATCTCAAATTTCCAAATATGAAAAGCATTGTTTGATCTAAGGAAAGCTGATGTAACTGAGGCATGGCATGTAAACCAGACAAGTGCCATCACTGGTTCATTAACTACTTACCTGGGAACATCATATTACCGAAGGTTCCCATGTTGTGTTTGGCGGTCATGCGTCGACCAAGGTTGAAGTAAGGTTCTGACTGCTGTCTGATACAAGACTTCTCTTTGGCTTGGTCTACTGTGCATAACAATCAACAACGTCATAAAAACTTGTTATACTGCCATCATTTAAAAAGAATGGCATTATAAAGAAATGTGGCAATATATAAAAGAAGATGAGCAAGGTGGCAAATGAAATAAGGGGCATTATATGGAAGTTTTGTAAAAATAGGATCAGTACAATTGTATTACATATCCATGATGGAGGTATTTCTAAGCTATCAATTAGGTGTATTAACAATGGTTTTGTGGCACATTTGTTATAACTCCTCCTTCCTTTTATTTCAGTGAATGATCTAGAGTAAAACTTTTTTTCCTGTATTTTAACTAAACAAATTGTTTATCCCTGAAGGTATCAACTGAGTCTCCTACTGATGCTTCTTTGACTTTAATTCTACGTAAATGCACATTTAAGATAAATAGACACACGACAGTCACATTGTCAAGTGATATTTTTTTTTACCAAAAGCAATTTCATTAAAACCTTGTTTAGAGGTCAGACACAAGTTGTTCCCATAGCTGGGAGTTTAGTCCATACCAGTATATACGAGTTCTATAATGGGTTGCAATATTCAAACTGAATGTTTCATTGCTCACCTTACAGATGTCACTAAATGCGAAAATTCCTGAACTATTACATTTATAGTTGTCTATCTCATCACTGTCAGGATTTTACAAAGGGAAATTACACACTAAAACAAACACTGGAAACAGAAACTTTAAACTAGGTACTTGATATGTAATTTCTAACTTTAAACAAGGTACTTGATATGTAATTTCTAACTTTAAACAAGGTACCTGATATGTAATTTCTAACTTTAAACAAGGTACTTGATATGTAATTTCTAACTTTAAACAAGGTACTTGGTATGTAATTTCTAAGACAAGTGACTTGTCTAAATTTTAGTGATAATGTACTTGGTTGTCTAGCTTTTAGTGACAAGAAACTGGGTTGTGATGTTATTGTCCAGTAGAGGATGGTAGTGCGGGGGGGGGAGGGGTAGGGTCACATCATTAGTTGGTTACTTCACACCAAACACACTGATTTTCAAGTAGGTTTTAGTGAAATTAAATCAAATATCTTGAATTTGTTCTATAGCAGGACAGTCTTTAAACAACACCGATGCCTAACATGGACCACAGCCAGTGGCATTACCTCTCGTACAGAGTACCTTTAGAGGACATTTCTAAGAATAAGTAAATAACAAACATGATGCAGAATCTTTCCACTTTCTCTACATGTAAAAGTTTTTAAAAATATGGTAGCCACGGTAACTTGAGGGATGTGTCATATATTACATAACTTATACAGAGAAACCTGTCTGCAGTGATAACCATGGAAACAGATTTTATTTTAAAGTACACAGTTATTTTGATGATACAGGTTCAATTTACAAGTGATTGCCTACTAAGATAGAAATAAAGGTCTGTTAAATTAACAGGCATCTGTGTCTCATATCTTTCAAGTCACCTGGCTTTTAGATCAAACATCTTCTAGTTATAAAAAGGAAAACCAATCGTTATGATTCAGTCCAATTATCTTGTGTAAAAAATCTATGTATTTGAAGAAAAATATCTTAAGGAAAAAAATTGTCTCTGTTATTTAATCAACCAACATATTCACAATAAAAATGTCAACATTTCAAATTCTCAAATTATAGAAAAGGGAGGGAACTTGCTTGAATATGAATGGTAGAATAATAATAAAAAAGTATATTCAATTCTGAGGGTTAAAAAACATACGCTGTATATATGAAAAATGAAAACTACTTATAAAAAATGAAATGGTTAAAACACTATAAAAACATAATGATATTAAATACTAAAACATTAACATACCAAATAATGTTATATTAATATGAATCCAACATAAAACAATGTCACAGTTCACATGAATTACATCTCATTATTACTGTAATACTATACGTCCAGTTCCTGGACAAATGAACTGAAATAAAAAGACATTAGGTTAAACCAGTACTCTGCAACCCAAAGTGATTGTTAAAGATGGCAAACATAAAGCAGCGCTTAGATAGGGGGTCACAACAAGGAGTCTATAAACGTTTTTCTTACATCATGAAATGTTTTGTTCTATCGGATGATTGTTTTCTCTTACAAAAAAACTTAGCAAACTCCAGAACTTAAGACACATATTCAGTCATTGGTCTTTTCAGTAAAACTCTTTGTATTTTGTGTTTTTGTTTGTGCAGATTAAACAGATTGAAATAAACCTTAGTTCATTTTTTTTCTGTGATAGAACAATGCTGTGATTTTGCACAGAAAGTGTTGTAACTAATTCAGAATCCCCTTGTGACCCCCTGTTAATGTGTGGTATCTGCAGCCGACATCAAGAAGCACCACCCAGGAGTACAGGACTTACAATGGAGCTTATGTAAGTGAATCCTCCATTTATGGTGGTGAGGAGCTCGAGCTGAAACACAGACAAGGCACACAAAACATGGCAGCAGGAATAACCCTGGCTACAATAAACCAGTCATCACTGCCTCAGTGTATCGCTTCTACTGCTCTTTATCTTTTTTTATTCATTTCAAACACACAAATGAAAAGCAGACAAGCTCTGAAATCTCTTCACCAATGGACTGCATGGGCTAACTTTAGATAACAACAAAATATAAAAGTATATTATAAGCTACTGTTTGGAGATTCAACACAGTTTGCCCTTGCAACACAGTGTTCAAATGCTTTAAAACTCAGTCAACCTATTCTCATTATCAACTCACAGCTAATCTGGACTCATATAATCTCACAGCTGACCTGGACTCATATAATCTCACATCTGACCCAGATTCATATATTCTCACAGCTGCCATGGACTCATAATATCTCACAGCTGATCTGGTCTCATATAATCTCACAGCTGACCAGGTCTCATATAATCTCACAGCTGACCTGGACTCATTTCTCTCACAGCTGCCCTAGACTCATATACTCTCCCAGCTGACCAGGTCTCATATAATCTCACAGCTGACCTAGACTCATATACTCACCCAGCTGACCTAGACTCATATAATCTCACAGCTCACCTGGACTCATATACCCTCACAGCTGACCTAGACTCATATCCTCTCCCAGCTGACCTAGACTCATATAATTTCATAGCTGACCTGGACTCATATAATCTCACAGCTGACCAGGTCTCATATAATCTCACAGCTGACCTGGTCTCATATACTCCCACAGCTGACCTGGACTCATATAATCTCAGCGCTGACCTGGACTCATATAATCTCACAGCTGACCTAGACTCATTTCTCTCACAGCTGACCTAGACTCATATACTCTCCCAGCTGACCTACACTCATATAATCTCACAGCTGACCTGGACTCATATACTCTAACAGCTTACCTAGACTCATATAATCTCACAGCTGACCTGGTCTCATATACTCCCACAGCTGACCTGGACTCATATACTCCCACAGCTGACCTATACTCACATACTCTCACAGCTGACTTAATGGACTCATATAAACTCACAGCCCATAAACTCACAGCTGACCTGGACTCATATAATCTCACAGCTGCCCTAGACTCATATCCTCTCCCAGCCGACCTAGACTCATATACTCTCAGCGCTGACCTGGACTTATATAATCTCACATCTGACCTGGTCTTATATATAATCTCACAGCTGACCTGGTCTCATATACTCCCACAGCTGACCTATACTCACATACTCTCACAGCTGACTTAATGGACTCATATAAACTCACAGCCCATAAACTCACAGCTGACCTCAACTCATTTCTCTCACAGCTGACCTAGCCTCATATACTCTCCCAGCTGACCTAGATTCATATACTCTCCCAGCTGACCTACACTCGTATAATCTCACAGCTGACCTGGACTCATATACTCTCACAGCTGACTTAATGGACTCATATAAACTCACAGCCCATAAACTCACAGCTGACCTCAACTCATTTCTCTCACAGCTGACCTAGACTCATATACTCTAACAGCTGACCTAGACTCATATACTCTCCCAGCCGACCTAGACTCATATACTCTCAGCGCTGACCTGGACTCATATAATCTCACATCTGACCTGGTCTCATATATAATCTCACAGCTGACCTGGACTCATATAATCTCAGCGCTGACCTGGACTCATATAATCTCACAGCTGACCTAGACTCATATAATCTCACAGCTGACCTAGACCCATATAATCTCACAGCTGACCTGGACTCATATACTCTCACAACTGACCTTGACTCATATAATCTCACAACTGACCTTGACTCATATAATCTCACAGCTGACCTAGACTCATATAATCTCACAGCTGACCTAGACCCGTATAATCTCACAGCTGACCTGGACTCATATACTCTCACAGCTGACCTTGACTCATATAATCTCACAGCTGACCTTGACTCATATACTCCTACAGCTGACCTATACTCATATACTCTCACAGCTGACTTAATGGACTCATATAAACTCACAGCCCATAAACTCACAGCTGACCCAGGACTCATTTAAATTTAGGGCTATGTATTTGGCAAATAATTTGATATGTTCAGGTCTGGCTTTTAACAATTTACTGACTGAGCAATATGTATAAACTGACTTTACAATGTATTAGATATTGTAATGATATGTTCAGGTCTGGCTTATAACAATGTACTGACTGAGCAATATGTATAAACTGACTTTATAATGTATTAGAAATTGTAAAACAATCACATTTCTTTTCATTAAAGTTATCACTGGGCATAAAAGTCAAATGTAACATTCCAAGACAAGATACTTCTATTTTTCATAAAACATTTGTAAGAATGATTCCTATGAAACAAGGTCATTTAGAATAACCAATTATAATCTAGATATTATTTATTGAGGTTCCTCTGTAAAAATAAACACATGTGCCTTATAAGAGCAAAGATATTTTACGGGAAATATGAATACAATATTGTGTATTGTAAAGAAAAAGACAAAAAAAATCCACAATCCTAAACAATGCAACAGACTTATAATAATTAAATACCGGTACATGACAAGGAACAGAAATTAGGCAGCTCTTAAATGTTTGTCTATGCCTATCAATAGAAAGGGAGATAACAACTTGTATTGACCGCTGACACTTACGTTTCGGTGGGGTGGTCTTGGTAAGGAGATGCATCGGTACTGACACGGCCCGCCGGTATGGGGGTTTCCCATTCATACTCATGCTCAGGGACCGGATACTGTCTGTCCGTGCCATCGCAAACCTGGCTCTGTTTATCTTCCTTAGGAAGTGTTCACTCTCCCTATCACTGCTGGTAAGATCTACAGTAGAGAGGGGACACTGTCAGCACAGATTTATATCACACAGGTTCTTCTGTCTCTCATAATATATATAAGGTATTAACCTTCTGTTTGTTAATTTATTAAACTTCAGTTCTACAAAACATAATTGCTTCTCAGAGAAGAATTTCCAGAAATCATTAGTTTAGAACTGTCATGTAGTCCCTTTCTAGTTTTCTATAAAAAGTCTGTGAGAAATTTATTGAGGATTCAATTAAATGATGTTATTGACAGCAAAACCATCTTTAGGTTTGATGCCAAAAATGGAGATTGATAAAATTAAGTATGTTTTGTTTAGTAAAAAGAAAAGCAAGCTTTTTCAAGGGTCCTCAATGCAATACACTTGTTATACAGTCAAGAAATGACCCTCTAGAGAACCGTACAGAGTCAATGAGATGTACAGGATTATGGACCCTCTAGAGAACCATACAGAGTCAATGAGGTGTATAGGATTATGGGCCCTCTAGAGAACCGTACAGAGTCAATGAGGTGTATAGGATTATGGACCCTCTAGAGAACCGTACAGAGTCAATGAGGTGTATAGGATTATGGACCCTCTGGAGAACCGTACAGAGTCAATGAGATGTATATGATGATGGACCCTCTAGAGAACCGTACAGAGTCAATGAGATGCATAGGATTATGGACCCTCTAGAGAACCGTACAGAGTAAATGAGGTGTATAGGATTATGGACCCTCTAGAGAATCGTACAGAGTCAATGAGGTGTATAGGATTATGGCCCCTCTAGAGAACCGTACAGAGTCAATGAGGGGTATAGGATTATGGACCCTCTAGAGAATCGTACAGAGTCAATGAGGTGTATAGGATTATGGGCCCTCTAGAGAACCGTACAGAGTCAATGAGGGGTATAGGATTATGGACCCTCTAGAGAATCGTACAGAGTCAATGAGGTGTATAGGATTATGGGCCCTCTAGAGAACCGTACAGAGTCAATGAGATGCATAGGATTATGGACCCTCTAGAGAACCATACAGAGTCAATGAGATGTATAGGATTATGGACCCTCTAGAGAACAGTACAGAGCCAATGAGGTGTATAGGATTATGGACCCTCTGGAGAACCGTACAGAGCCAATGAGATGTATATGATGATGGACCCTCTAGAGAACCGTACAGAGTCAACGAGATGTATAGGATTATGGACCCTCTAGAGAACTGTACAGAGTCAATGAGGTGTATAGGATTATGGACCCTCTAGAGAACGGTACAGAGTCAATGAGATGTATAGGATTATGGACTCTCTAGAGAACCATACAGAGTCAATGAGATGTATAGGATTGTGGACCCTCTAGAGAAATGTACAGAGTCAATGAGGTGTATAGGATTATGGGCCCTCTAGAGAACCGTACAGAGTCAATGAGGGGTATAGGATTATGGACCCTCTAGAGAACAGTACAGAGTCAATGAGGAGTATAGGATTATGGACCCTCTAGAGAATCGTACAGAGTCAATGAGGTGTATAGGATTATGGACCCTCTAGAGAACGGTACAGAGTCAATGAGATGTATAGGATTGTGGACCCTCTAGAGAAATGTACAGAGTCAATGAGGTGTATAGGATTATGGGCCCTCTAGAGAACCGTACAGAGTCAATGCGGTGTATAGGATTATGGACCCTCTAGAGAATCGTACAGAGTCAATGAGGTGTATAGGATTATGGACCCTCTAGAGAACGGTACAGAGTCAATGAGATGTATAGGATTATGGGCTATGTCTTCACTCCTATATATATTCCTTATCAACCTTCTATGGTTCATATAGAGGGTCAGAAGCTGATTATAATCTAATACTGCAATGTAAGCTTTCCAACTGAAATTCAAAATTCTGTAATCAGATCAGTATCGTCTGTTAAGAGATAGGAAAAAGAAGCGGACCCAAAAATGATCCTTGTGGAATACCCGAAGTACACTTTTCAATTCCGAATCCTCTCTATTGAGTTACCTATATATTCTGTTGTCTACATCTTGATATAGTTTTAATTCCTCCATCAATACAGATGGTTGTGGACACGTGGAGTTAAAAGTGACAGAAGGTACATTTTACAGGACAAAGATCAGAGTACATGATAATTCAAGAAGCCAGCATTAGGCATGGGAGAGACAAACCTGAAGGATAGATGTTAGGGTTACGAAATATTGGACAAAAACACAATAAGAACAGGTGTTAAAGGTAGGGGACAGAGAGATATATATAACGTTATAAGACAAACAGGCATTCTATTACTACATGTAACAGGGGGAAAGAGTAGTGTGCTTCCACCCCAGACCCCAGACTTCCTAGTTGGACTTTATACCACTGAGCTAAAGGGAAAATTCCCTCTAGCGCAAAACTAGAAGGTGATCGTAAACCTATGTACAATTAAAATCTGCCACACTACGTATATGACATGTAGATATACCTGTAGGACAAGCGATGTCGCCATGGTTCTCCAGGTCCAATTGGGCCTCCAAGGAAAGACTGTCAAAGCGAGCCATGAAAAACTCCCAGGACAGGATCTTCTGGTCCTTTAGTACATTGGCAAGCAGCTGCATCCTCTGTAGGATCATGATCCGGTCCGAGATGACATGGTCAAACTGGAACTCCATACACTGACACAGACACTGTGAACACAAGAAATACCCGACATGTATAGCTACACTACGTACTTCACAAATTAATGTATACATTGTACCATGTTCTCACGAATTTTTATTTAGAAAAATCCACAATTTAACAAGAGGCCCAATGGGTCTGCATCACTCACCTGGTATTAATCTCACACTTGTAATCTTAAAAGTGGACTAAAATACAGCTACAGGCAGAATATCAGTGTTTGATTTAAAGAATTTTTTTAAAAGATTAAAACATATGACGCCTGTGACCTTGAATGTCGAACAAGGACATTAGGTTTAAAGTGGGTCAAGGTCATTCATTTCAACCAACTTATAGCCCTTCATCCCAGCATGCTACAGGCCCAATATCAGTACCCTGGGCCTTTTGGTTATTGAGAAGAAGTTGTTCGAAGATTTTAAGACATTTGACCCCTGTGACCTTGAAAGTGGGTCAAGTTCATTCATTTGGACACACTTTGCGGTCGTTATCCCAGCATGCTACAGGCCCAATATCAGTACACTGGGCCTTTTGGTTATTGAAAAGAAGTCATTTGAAGATTGTAAGACATCTGATCCCAGTGACCTTGAAAGTGGGTCAAGGTTATTTGAACAAACTTGGTAGTCCTTCATCCCAGCATGATACAGGCCCAATATCAGTACCCTTGGCCTTTTGGTTATTGAGAAGAAGTCGTTTAAAGATTTTAAGACATCTGATCCCAGTGACCTTAAAAGTAGGTCAAGGTCATTCATTTGAACAAACCTTGGTAGCCCTTCATCCCAGCATGCTACAGGCCCAATATCAGTACCCTTAGCCTTTTGGCTATTGAGAAGTCGTTTGAAGATTTAATGACATTTGACCAGTGACCTTGAAAGTTGGTCAAGGTCATTCATTTGGACAAACCTGGTAGCCTTTCATCCCAGCATGCTACAGGCCAAATATCAATACCCTGGGCCTTTTGGTTATTGAGAAGAATTTGTTCGAAGATTTTAAGACATTTGACCCCTGTGACCTTGAAAGTTGGTGAAGGTCATTCATTTGAACAAACTTGGAAGCCCTTTATCCCAGCATGCTACAGGCCAAATACCAGTACTCTTGGGCTTTTAGTTATTGAGAAAAAGGTGTTTGAAGATTTTAAGACATTTGACCCCTGTGACCTTGAAAGTGGGTCAAGGTCATTCATTTGAACAAACTTTGTAGCCTTTCATCCCAGCACGTACTGGCTAAATATCATCAGACTGGGCCTCTTGGTTATTCAGAAGAAGTTGTTTAAAGTAAAAGGTTGACGCCGGACAGATGCCGGACGCAGCATCATGCCATAAGCTCACTTGGCCCTTCGGCCAGGTGAGCTAAAAATCAAAGTGGGGTACTCAACTTGGATAGCCTACATGTACATGTATAAGGGTTGATAAATAGATACACCAGCCAAAATCTACATTTATATTTCTTGATAAAAACTAGAAAAGTTCTGTAGGACATGAATGCCCCTTAACTCCCTTGCAAATAAGTGTCATTGTCTGAACAATAGTAACAATGACCTTGGCATTGATCTTAAAACTCTGAAACACGAGCTCATTTGAGCTTTGTAAAATGTTAATCAAAATCCCTTCATTTTTAAAGCTGCTAGATATACATCACTGAATTGAATAACACATTTCTATATATAGTAATAGTGTAATAGGACGAGGAAATAGTGATAAAGATAGTGCCGTCGCTGGGGCTCGAACCCCCAACCCTTGGCTCTCCAGCCTGATGCTCTACCGCTGAGCTAAAGGGAAATTCCCTACAGCTTACGCTTGTAAGGCAACCTAATTAATCCACATCTTTTACACTATTTCCCCCATTTTTTAAACACCAACCCAGGTTCTATGACTCCCTGCCAAGGGTTCTCCTACCTTGATTGGGGAGAGTCAACAGCACCAATTTGTAATAGGACGAGGAAATAGTGATAAAGATAGTACCGTCGATGGGGCTCGAACCTGCGAACCTTGGCTCTCCAGCCTGATGCTCTACCGCTGAGCTAAAGGGAAATTCCCTACAGGTGACGCTTGTAGCAACCTAATAATCCACATCTTTTACAATAGTGACCTTGTCATGGGACCATACAAACCTGTTAACTTACATTAAAATGTACATTGATAGGAGCTTGATTGATTGTTTAACCACATGTACATCACCATTGAGAGGCTAATGATTCAAAGCTATGTGCCTACCTTTATGGAGGTTTTCTTAATGGTTTCTAAGTACTGTATAGTTCTCTGGGCAATCGCAGCATTGATATCGACAAGAGAGCCGATGAGGAGGCAGAAGGCATGAGCCAGGGCGGTCTGTATAACCTGGTTATGTTGTATGGTGTCTCTGTCTAGTACCCGGGCCAATACAATCACCTTCTCCACTGTAACACAAAAATATACACTAAACTTAGTACCCGGGCCAATACAATCACCTTCTCCACTGTAACACAAAAATATACACAATACTTACTCCCAGGCCAATACAATCACCTTCTCCACTGTAACACAAAAATATACACTATACTTAGTACCCGGGCCAATACAATCACCTTCTCCACTGTAACACAAAAGTATACACGCAACTAAGTACCCGAGCCAATACAATCACCTTCGCCACTGTAACACAAAAATATACAAAATACGTAGTACCCGGGCCAATACAATCACCTTCTCCACTGTAACACAAAAATATACAAAATACGAAGTACCCGGGCCAATACAATCACCTTCTCCACTGTAACACAAAAGTATACACGAAACTAAGTACCCGGGCCAATACAATCACCTTCTCCACTGCAACAAAAAAATATACACTCAACTTAGTACCCGGGCCAATACAATCACCTTATCCACTGTAACACAAAAGTAAACACTAACTAAGTACCCGGGCCAATACAATGACCTTCTCCACTGTAACACAAAAGTATACACTTAACTAAGTACCCGGGCCAATACAATCTCCTTCTCCACTTTAACACAAAAGTATACACGAAACTAAGTCCCCGAGCCAATACAATCACCTTCTCCACTGTAACGCAAAAATATACACTCAACTTAGTACCCGGGCCAATACAATCACCTTATCCACTGTAACACAAAAGTAAACACTAACTAAGTACCCGGGCCAATACAATCTCCTTCTCCACTTTAACACAAAAGTATACACGAAACTAAGTACCCGGGCCAATACAATCACCTTCTCCACTGTAACACAAAAGTAAACACTAACTAAGTACCCGGGCCAATACAATCACCTTCTCCACTGTAACACAAAAATATTCACTACAGTACAAATCTAATAGGAAGGAAGTAGTGAAAAGAATATGTGTGTTATCTGGGGCTCAAACCTGCGACGCTTGACTTTCTAGACAGATGTGCTACTGCTGTGCTAAAGGAATATTTCCTATAGCCGACACTAGTAAAGCAAGTTTGACACTATGTATAATCCAAATTCTTTACCCAAATATATAAATACTACAATATAATATACACTCCAATACTCTTCTATACATACAATGCTATATACCCTTTATCACAAAACCCATACAATAATACAGTACGAAACATACTGTGTAATACAGTAAGTACAAAGTAATCTGCCCCAGTAAGTACAATATGAGTCATAGACGCAATGTAGTACAAGTATAATGTAACAATCAGAGAAACATAGATTAACAATACAATACAATTTATTGTTAACTCATTCACCCCTAAAGACACATTTGAACTCTTCCAATTCNGCACTAAATTTAGTACCCGGGCCGATACAATCACCTTCTCCACTGTAACACAAAAATATACACTACACTTTGTACCCAGGCCAATACAATCACCTTCTCCACTGTAACACAAAAATATACACTAAACTTAGAACCTGGGCCAATACAATCACCTTCTCCACTGTAACACAAAAATATACACTAAACTTAGTACCCAGGCCAATACAATCACCTTCTCCACTGTAACACAAAAATATACACTAAACTTAGTACCCGGGCCAATAAAATCACCTTCTCCACTGTAACACAAAAATATACACTAAACTTAGTACCCGGGCCAATACAATCACCTTCTCCACTGTAACACAAAAATATACACTAAACTTAGTACCCGGGCCAATACAATCACCTTCTCCACTGTAACACAAAAATATACACTAAACTTAGTACCCGGGCCAATACAATCACCTTCTCCACTGTAACACAAAAATATACACTAAACTTAGTACCCGGGCCAATACAATCACCTTCTCCACTGTAACACAAAAATATACACTAAACTTAGTACCCGGGCCAATACAATCACCTTCTCCACTGTAACACAAAAATATACACTAAACTTAGTACCCGGGCCAATACAATCACCTTCTCCACTGTAACACAAAAATATACACTAAACTTAGTACCCGGGCCAATACAATCACCTTCTCCACTGTAACACAAAAATATACACTAAACTTAGTACCCGGGCCAATACAATCACCTTCTCCACTGTAACACAAAAATATACACTAAACTTAGTACCCGGGCCAATACAATCACCTTCTCCACTGTAACACAAAAATATACACTAAACTTAGTACCCGGGCCAATACAATCACCTTCTCCACTGTAACACAAAAATATACACTAAACTTAGTACCCGGGCCAATACAATCACCTTCTCCACTGTAACACAAAAATATACACTAAACTTAGTACCCGGGCCAATACAATCACCTTCTCCACTGTAACACAAAAATATACACTAAACTTAGTACCCGGGCCAATACAATCACCTTCTCCACTGTAACACAAAAATATACACTAAACTTAGTACCCGGGCCAATACAATCACCTTCTCCACTGTAACACAAAAATATACACTAAACTTAGTACCCGGGCCAATACAATCACCTTCTCCACTGTAACACAAAAATATACACTAAACTTAGTACCCGGGCCAATACAATCACCTTCTCCACTGTAACACAAAAATATACACTAAACTTAGTACCCGGGCCAATACAATCACCTTCTCCACTGTAACACAAAAATATACACTAAACTTAGTACCCGGGCCAATACAATCACCTTCTCCACTGTAACACAAAAATATACACTAAACTTAGTACCCGGGCCAATACAATCACCTTCTCCACTGTAACACAAAAATATACACTAAACTTAGTACCCGGGCCAATACAATCACCTTCTCCACTGTAACACAAAAATATACACTAAACTTAGTACCCGGGCCAATACAATCACCTTCTCCACTGTAACACAAAAATATACACTAAACTTAGTACCCGGGCCAATACAATCACCTTCTCCACTGTAACACAAAAATATACACTAAACTTAGTACCCGGGCCAATACAATCACCTTCTCCACTGTAACACAAAAATATACACTAAACTTAGTACCCGGGCCAATACAATCACCTTCTCCACTGTAACACAAAAATATACACTAAACTTAGTACCCGGGCCAATACAATCACCTTCTCCACTGTAACACAAAAATATACACTAAACTTAGTACCCGGGCCAATACAATCACCTTCTCCACTGTAACACAAAAATATACACTAAACTTAGTACCCAGGCCAATACAATCACCTTCTCCACTGTAACACAAAAATATACACTAAACTTAGTACCCGGGCCAATAAAATCACCTTCTCCACTGTAACACAAAAATATTCACTACAGTACAAATCTAATAGGAAGGAAGTAGTGAAAAGAATATGTGTGTTATCTGGGGCTCAAACCTGCGACGCTTGACTTTCTAGACAGATGTGCTACTGCTGTGCTAAAGGAATATTTCCTATAGCCGACACTAGTAAAGCAAGTTTGACACTATGTATAATCCAAATTCTTTACCCAAATATATAAATACTACAATATAATATACACTCCAATACTCTTCTATACATACAATGCTATATACCCTTTATCACAAAACCCATACAATAATACAGTACGAAACATACTGTGTAATACAGTAAGTACAAAGTAATCTGCCCCAGTAAGTACAATATGAGTCATAGACGCAATGTAGTACAAGTATAATGTAACAATCAGAGAAACATAGATTAACAATACAATACAATTTATTGTTAACTCATTCACCCCTAAAGACACATTTGAACTCTTCCAATTCAATGTTTGGAATAGTTGATTATAAAATTTCAGGGGTGAATGAGTTAAGTACAACGTAATAAGTATAGATAAAAAATATCAACTACAGTGATGTAAGCTGTGATCACATATTTAATGACATACCCGCAGCAAACCTGCATCGCCAATCATCAGAACTGAAGTCCTCCTCGACAAGTCTCCAGAAAACATCTGCTCCTGTTGGCAGTGTAAGGCAGTGTAGCAGTAACGGTACACACACCGATGCCAGGTGGGAGTGCTTGGCCTTTAACAGCTTCCATAGACTACAAAACATTGGAATTAAGGAATCGGTGTTAAACACGTTTCATACACAGTGAAAGCACTGACCGGGCCCTTAGTTAGAGAGTCCCAATGTTCTTTGTTATATCTCCTAGCAAAGGCATTGCATTGAAAAAATAATGACCTTTGTTTACATATAGATAACTGGTTACCATCAGAACAACAGACATAGCTGACATCAGTGTTCTCCAATCTGTAGTATAACTGGTTATAAACGGTAATCATAACCTAATTACAACATACCCTGAGCCTTTTGAGCCTTGAGAACAAGTTATTAATTTAATTCAATCTATTTCATTTCCTTTTTGTTCAGCTATTTAATCTTCATACCATCAATCTGACATCCCAGGACAATAATCCGAGTCAAGTTTGAAATATTTCCTTCTTATTTTTATCAAAGTACTTCATTCTTGGTAGAATATTATCGCACTGTTTGTGCATATCAAAAAGTAAAAAGCATCAGCCCGTATGTACAGTTAAAAGGATAAAAACAGAGTCAGCCCCTCTAGATGTTGGAAAGGTGGATCTGGCAGATGGCTTCGAGGAATTTCCGACTGTCAGTTTTACCTCCTATTTCTCTGCATTAACTATGTCAGTTTTACCTCCTCCAAAGGGAAGAACTGGTAAAGACTACCCTTTGATTCGGACATTCCTGGATTTCTGGGTATGAAGAACACTGAATTTTCCCCCAATTTGACCCCTTTTGATCCTACCCTTCAGGCCCCTGGGGAAGGGAATCATGAAAGTTTGATTTGCTTTGGAGATGGAATCATCCTGCAGATTTTATTGAAAGTGGTTCCTTGGTTGTTAAGAAAAAATTGAAAATGTGAACTGTTTACGGACAGACGACGCACAAAAGATGGACAAAATCTGAAAATGTGATCGCAATAGGTTATGAGATTATATCTTAGGTAACCTAAAAACGAAGAGCTTTCAAAGACTCTAAAAATATAGAGGTGTATGTATACAAGTTAAGATATTGTCAGTGAAATTCATGTGATCTTAAGACAACTAATGGTAATGATAAAAATTATCTATATCTGGTATAATAATTTTTTCTTCAATTTAGTAATTAGTTAGATATCCCCAGTACAACTAGGTAGTGACCTGTGCACATCAGTATAACCACACGTCTAACTTAACCATGTGTATAAATGTAGTGAGCTGTAAACACTAGGAACGCCTGCTGAAGTCAATATTGATGTTTCTATAAATAGTATCTGGGAACTACGTCACTCTGTCTTATATCTGTCCTCAGTCAATACAAAACAATTCCGCACACTAACCAGGTATTGCCAAGTGTACATTTAGAACCTTTCAGCAGTGGAAAAGTATCAGGTACGATGATAACAACTCACTGTATTGTTAAAGGAACTGTCACCTGAATTATTTACAGAAAAACGCTATCGGCTGGCCTACACAACCATAATGGCGACCCAACAGTCCTTACACGGACAGTCACCAGTCAGGGTGAAGGGCAGCTCTGTGTGTGTGGAGCACCTTAACAAAGAGACTGTGATCCTGTGTCAGGAATGTTCTCAAGTCATCTGTGTGACCTGTAGCATCAACTCACACAGGGATCACACAAACAGCTTCGTAGAGCTGTCTGACACTGTATACCAGAGGAAAACCTCTCTACAGGACTTTATCAATGAGACAGAAAACAATACACTTCCTTAACTTCTGCTGGATATTGAGGCTTCTAAAACACCCACTCACATTTCCAAGAGCTGGTCTCAAACGTTGGCCACCTGAACCGTTTCAACCGGGATACGCAAATGTAACTCAACTATCACAGCCCCATGCACTGGCATTTGTGACTAGAAATAGAATTACATCAAGAATTCCTTATGTGTGATAGTTTGTGACTATTAAATCTGTTAATAAGTAGGAGTTCTCTATGTGATGCAGTGTGTGACTATAACTTCATGCCGAGTTCACATTGACTAGAAAGCCTAGCATCAACTTGTGACTAATTAACCTAGTACACATGTACTGACTTTGTGGTTAGATAGATTTATACAGAGGTTATTTGATCTTTTGAGTAAGAAAATATATTTTGAGTAAAATAAACATGCATTCAAATTCTTTTTTTTATTTCCTGTAATGTTTTTCCTTTCAGAATATACCTTGATGTCCTACAGGCTCCCCTGTTATAGCTCATGTGTTATAT
>NW_018405245.1:0-162 GCF_002113885.1 Mizuhopecten yessoensis
TTACCTGTACATCATACCTGTATACCATACACAAGTATTACATGTTTACCATACACATGTATTACATGTACATCATACTTGTATACCATACACAAGTATTACATGTTTACCATACAAAAGTATTACCTGTACATCATACCTGTATACCATACACATGTATTA
>NW_018405245.1:1174-1333 GCF_002113885.1 Mizuhopecten yessoensis
TATGTATTACCTGTACATCATACTTGTATACCATACACACGTATTACCTGTACATCATACTTGTATACCATATACATGTATTACCTGTACATCATACTTGTATACCATATACATGCATTACCTGTACATCATACCTGTATACCATACACATGTATTACC
>NW_018405245.1:1658-1841 GCF_002113885.1 Mizuhopecten yessoensis
GATGTATTACCTGTCCATCATACCTGTATACCATACATAAGTATTAAATGTATACCAAACACAAGTATTACCTGTACATTATACCTGAATACCATACACAAGTATTACATGTACATCATACCTGTATACCATACATAAGTATTACATGTACATCATACCTGTATACCATACACATGTATTACC
>NW_018405245.1:3118-3643 GCF_002113885.1 Mizuhopecten yessoensis
TCATACACATGTATTACGTGTACATCATACTTGTATACTATACACATGTATTACCTGTACATCATACCTGTATACCATCTACATGTATTACCTGTACATCATACCTGTATACCATACACATGTATTACGTGTACATCATACTTGTATACCATACACATGTATAACCTGTACATCATACCTGTATACCATCTACATGTATTACCTGTACACCATACCTGTATACCATACACATGTATTACGTGTACATCATACTTGTATACCATACACATGTATAACCTGTACATCATACCTGTATACCATACACATGTATTACCTGTACANATACACATGTATTACCTGTACATCATACCTGTATACAATACACATGTATTACATGTACATTATACCTGTTTACCATACAGATGTATAACTTGTACATCATACCAGCACAACAAGCATAACTTATGTATTACCTGTACATCATACTTTTTTACCATACATATGTATTACATGTACATCATACCTGTATACCATCTACATGTATTA
>NW_018405245.1:5305-5584 GCF_002113885.1 Mizuhopecten yessoensis
TCATCATACCTGTATACCATATACATGTATTACCTGCACATCATACTTGTATACAAAACACAAGTATTACCTGTACATCATACCTGTATACCATACACAAGTATTACATGTACATCATACCTTAGTCTGTACACCAAACAGTTGAACCAAAGAACATGTTTCAGGTATAAGACAACATGTATTACCTGTACATCATACCTGTATACCATANAACATCATACTTGTATACCATATACATGTATTACCTGTACATCATACCTGTATACCATCTACATGTAT
>NW_018405245.1:6612-8361 GCF_002113885.1 Mizuhopecten yessoensis
TATCATACTTGTATACCATACACATTTATAACCTTTACATCATACCTGTATACCATCTACATGTATTACGTGTACATCATACTTGTATACCATACACATGTATAACCTGTACATCTTACCTGTATACCATACACATGTATAACCTGTACATCATACCTGTATACCATACACATGTTTTTCGTGTACATCATACCTGTATACAATACACATGTATTACATGTACATCATACCTGTTTACCATACAGATGTATCACTTGTACATCATACCAGCATAACAAACATATGTATTACCTGTACATCATACTTGTATACCATCTACATGTATTACCTGTTCATCATACCTGTATACCATACACATGTATTACCTGTACATCATACTTGTATACCATACACATGTATAACCTGTACATCATACCTGTATACCATACACATGTATTACATGTACATCATACCTGTTTACCATACAGATGTATCACTTGTACATCATACCAGCATAACAAACGTATGTATTACCTGTACATCATACTTGTATACCATACACATGTATTACCTTTACATCTTACCTGTATACAATACACATGTATTACATGTACATCATACCTGTTTACCATACAGATGTATCACTTGTACATCATACCAGCATAACAAACATATGTATTACCTGTACATCATACTTGTATACCATACACATGTATTACCTTTACATCATGCCTGTATACCATACACATGTATTACCTGTACATCATACCTGTATACAATACACATGTATTACCTGTACTCATACCTGTATACCATCTACATGTATTACCTGTTCATCATACCTGTATACCATTCACATGTATTACGTGTACATCATACTTGTATACCATACACATGTATAACCTGTACATCATACCTGTATACCATATGCATGCATTACCTGTACATCATACCTGTATACCATAAACATGTATTAGCTGTACATCATACCTGTATACCAAACACATGTATTACCTGTACATCATACCTGTATACAATACACATGTATTACCTGTACTCATACCTGTATACCATCTACATGTATTACCTGTTCATCATACCTGTATACCATACACATGTATTACGTGTACATCATACTTGTATACCATACACATTTATAACCTGTACATCATACCTGCATACCATCTACATGTATTACCTGTACACCATACCTGTATACTATACACATGTATTACGTGTACATCATACTTGTATACCATACACATGTATTACGTGTACATCATACTTGTATCCCATACACATGTATAACCTGTACATCATACCTGTATACCATACACATGTATTACCTGTACATCATACCTGTATACAATACACAATTATTACATGTACATCATACCTGTTTACCATACAGATGTATAACTTGTACATCATACCAGCATAACAAACATATGTATTACCTGTACATCATACTTGTATACCATACAGATGTATTACGTGTACATCATACCTGTATACCATATGCATGCATTACCTGTACATCATACCTGTATACCATAAACATGTATTACCTGTACATCATACCTGTATACTATACAAATGTATAACCTGTAAATCATACCTGTATACCATACACATGTATTACCTGTACATCATACCTGTATACCATACACATGTATTACATGTACATCATACCTGTATACCATACACATGTATCACCTGTACATTATACCTGTATACCATCTACATGTATTACCTGTTCATCATACCTGT
>NW_018405246.1:0-162 GCF_002113885.1 Mizuhopecten yessoensis
GTTAGTCTCACCCACAGACAGAAACACACAAAATTATAGTCTGTCGGTCACACCTTCAGACGGATACACAAAATTATAGTCTGTTAGTCTCACCCACAGACAGAAACACAAAATTACAGTCTGTTAGTCTCACCCACAGACAGAAACACACAAAATTATAGT
>NW_018405246.1:652-1015 GCF_002113885.1 Mizuhopecten yessoensis
AAGTCATACCCACAGACAGAAACACACAAAATTACAGTCTGTTAATCACACCTACAGACAGAAATACGAAAAATTATAGTCTGTTAGTCACACCTACAGAGGGAAACACACAATTACAGTCTGTTAATCACACCTACAGACAGAAACACAAAATTACAGTCGGTTAATCACACCTACAGATAGAAACACACAATTACAGTCTGTTAATCACATCTACAGATAGAAACACACAATTACAGTCTGTTAATCACACCTACGGACAGAAACACAAAATATTAAGGTATATTAGTCACACCTACAGACAGAAACACAAAATATTAGTCTGTTAATCGCACCTACAGACAGAAACACACAATTACAGTC
>NW_018405246.1:1404-1491 GCF_002113885.1 Mizuhopecten yessoensis
GATCACCCCAACTGACAGAAACACAAAATTACAGTCGGTTAGTCACACCTACAGACAGAAACACACAATTACAGTTGGTTAATCACA
>NW_018405246.1:4105-5059 GCF_002113885.1 Mizuhopecten yessoensis
AGATACACCTACAGACAGAAACACAAAATTATAGTCTGTCGGTCACACCTTCAGACGGATACACAAAATTATAGTCTGTTAGTCTCACCTACAGACAGAAACACACAAAATTATAGTCTGTTAGTCTCACCTACAGACAGAAACACAAAATTATAGTCTGTTAGTCTCACCTACAGACAGAAACACACAAAATTATAGTCTGTTAGTCTCACCTACAGACAGAAACACAAAATTATAGTCTGTTAGTCTCACCTACAGACAGAAACACACAAAATTATAGTCTGTTAGTCTCACCCACAGACAGAAACACACAAAATTATAGTCTGTTAGTCACACCTACAGACAGTAATACAAAAAAATATAGTCTGTTAGTCACACCTACAGACAGAAACACAAAATTACAGTCTGTAAGTCATACCTACAGACAGTAATACAAAAAATTATAGTCTGTTAGTCACACCTACAGACAGAAACACAAAATTACAGTCTGTAAGTCATACCTACAGACAGTAATACAAAAAATTACAGTCGGTTAATCACACCTACAGACAGAAACACAAAATTACAGTCTGTTAATCACACCAACAGACAGAAACGCAAAATTACAGTCGGTTAATCACACCTACAGATAGAAACACACAATTACAGTCTGTTAATCACACCTACAGACAGAAACACAAAATTATAGTCTGTTAATCACCCCAACTGACAGAAACACAAAATTACAGTCGGTTAATCACACCTACAGACAGAAACACACAATTACAGTTGGTTAATCACACCTACAGACAGAAACACAAAATTACAGTCGGTTAATCACACCTACAGACAGAAACACACAATTACAGTTGGTTAATCACACCAACAGTCAGAAACACAAAATTTGAGTCTGTTAATCACACCAACAGTCAGAAACACAAAATTACAGTCTGTTAATCACACCTACAGACAGAA
>NW_018405247.1:0-20839 GCF_002113885.1 Mizuhopecten yessoensis
GCTATCCGGAAGAATACATGCACCGTTCTAACTGCTAGGGCAGTTTATTCTCCTTTGAATGCTTCCCACCTGCAATAATGATTCCGTAACGTACTCCTTACGCTATCCTTTGACCATTTTGGCAACTTTTCGCCTCGTAGCTGACACGGTACAACACTTTTCNAAAAAATGAAACTGACCACACTGGACGTTTGCTTTAGGTCATGTCATTATCAACTACACGTAACCTTTCGTTAGGAGATATATATTTTCAGTATCGACTTGATTTTCAGGTAAAAACTTACTTAACTAAATTGTCCCTTAAAGTTTGCGTTGATTACCTATTGGGAGGTATACCGGTCTAAAATCATGTATTGTGAAACTTATTTTTCAAGCAGATATTTGTCTTAAAATGCATATCCTGTCGATTGTATGGTGCTGTGACAGTACGGGGTACAGGGTACAGGGTACGGGGTACGGGGTACAGGGTACGGGGTACAGGGTACAGGGTACGGGGTACAGGGTACAGCGTAGACTGAAACATCTCATTAAATCGTTCAGCTTCGCAAGACTTTGTTGTGTATTGTAGCAAAACAATGTGTTTGTTTGCGTAATGAAATACAATTTCATTTCGGGTATTATCAGTCAAAGTTCAAATAAATTCGATTTGTGAGTTCACCGATTCTTTTTTTAAACACCAGAAACGATGTTATCTACTGTGCAGTTTCTCCGAACCATTTCGTAAGTATAGAAACATGTTTGGTGGTGGGGTTGCTATGTATTTTTCTGAATCACTCGTAGCCAAGCGGAGAAACGATCTTGAAATTGGTAGCGATGAAACTATATGGTCCCAAATTAAATTTCAAAATACATTATATCTAATTTGTAACCTATATAAACCCCCCTCTTATAATGATGATAGTTTATGGCAGCATCTGAGACAGTCGCTTAATATTGCATTTGAAGAAACGACCAATATAATAATTACAGGTGATTTAAATGTTGATTTTCTAAAAACTGTTAGAGGCGATCTATCTTATATTATGTCTAACTATAATTTGACCAATATAATAACTGAACCAACTAGATAAACCGATACCTCCTCAACACTTCTTGACCCTATTATTGTTAGTGATACTGTTAATGTGTGTTTTTCTGATGTTATTGAACTATTAGCGATCATGATGCTGTCTTTGCAATTGTAAATATTCCTGCTAAAATTAAACATGATTTTAAAAGAAAGGTGTGGTTATACGACCAAGCTGATGTTAACAAACCTAAAGACACGATAAATAGTATCCCATGGCTAGCCAATCTTGCTAACTTATTAAATGTTAATGAAATGTGCAATTTCTTTACCGAGAAATTTGTTGATGCCGTTGTCAAATGTATACCATCAAAAGTAGTATTAGTACGCGATAGTGACAAACCGTTGATGAATGGATTGTTAAGACGTAATATTAGGAAAAGAGGTAGACTTAAAAAAAATAATGTTTAACCATATCAATGAGTGCAACAAAAACAAGTATAAATACATGAGAAATAAAGTAAATAATATGATTAAGAGAGCTAAAGACATATTTTATGATAGCATAAATACAGTAATTGATAAAAGTAACAACAATCCTAAGATTTATTGGAAACTTCTCCGAAATATTCTTAAAGCTAAAAAAAAACCACCGAAATATCCCCGTTATTAGACGGTACTACAAATGAAATAATTTATGACAACGATAGAAAATGTGAACTCTTAGATAACTACTTTAGTTCGGTGTGTTCGTTATCAGAAATTGATACAGACAAAGAATTGCCTTTTTTTGAGAGGAGGACTGACTCCATCTTATCAGAAATAAATATAATTCCCAGTGAAGTTGAAGATATTATAAAAATTCTAGATGTAAATAAGGCATCAGGTCCTGACGGTATTAGCCTTAAAATGTTCAAATTATTATCTAGCGAGATTTCTCTACCGCTATCCATTATTTTGTTCCTCAAGGTTCTGTTCAATAGACTCTATATAAGTATTTAAATTTGCACCTCTTGAATCCATTGCAAAAATCAAGTGCAGCATATGCTACAAAGACATTGAAATAAAACATATTAGGATGGGTATTGTAAATCATGTATAAAAGCATAGTTATCTGATATCCACGAAAAGATATACATATGTATATATATGGGGCAAAGAAGTAATTCCAACGGCAGTGTGGACAAGTTTAGGTTGTCAAATTTTCGGAGCGATCCGCTCCTTGCTCAAGACACAGTGAAACGGAACAGTTACAGTTACATGTTCATATACATCATATTACAAGAAGATAGAACTGATATACTGTAATTGAAAATATAGCTATTATATATATAAAAAAAAAAAAAAAAATAGTCCCCTCGGCTAAAGACAGCCGAAGGCAGTAATTAAGTTGAGAACAACGCGGACAAGGAACACTCGCTCTCCCAATTTCGGTTCGATCCCCAGCGGTGGTGGAAAAAAGAGAGTGATGTCTGATAGGGTTAGTTGTTATCCCTCCGATGGCACGGTGGTTTTCCCCCGTGAGTTTCCTCCACCACGAAAACACCATTTGTTCCCTTAGCGGCGTCGTAATAAAAGCTCTACAGAGCTTATATTTGTTGTTGACAATTGTACAAGACGTTAAATAAAGATTATCATTTATTTATTATTTGTTATTATTTATAACGCTGATGTAGAGGACCTTTTCTTGAGTATATATAGATATCTTTACGAATAAGCCCTTTGGATTACTTCAAACTTAACTTCAATGATTTTTAAATATTGTATCCAGAGAGAATTTATGCAGAGTATTTTACAATAAATTTTGTCCTTTTTATGTGTAAAAAAAATAATTTGTTCAATGCTATAAAAACTGGATTTATATGAAGTTTCTATTAAAAATAAGAAGAATATGCGAAATCACAATTTTAGTCATTTTTCAATACCCATCATTCCAGCCAAGAGAGTCAATATATATATATATATATATATTGTGGATGAATACATTTGTTTCAGCAACTTACTGACTACATGTTTTATATGTCTCTGCTTTATGTATAGTTTTAGCAATAAAGAAAATGTATTGTTTCTTCAATTTGAAATTGAATCAGTTCAGCACATAAAAGATTTTTTTTTTTTAAATCGTGCAGATTTGTAAAACAGCAGATTTTCTTTTATGAATAAAAAAAATAGCTGTGAGATAGTAATCGAAAATGAAAATGTTACAGTATGGATTCAATTTTTCTTGTTTTTCTTCGTGCAAAATATCAATTAAAAAATTCTTATGAAAATACTGGTATGGTTTTTTTTTTATCCTATCATTTTGCGTCACCGTGATAAACTCCCTTTTTGTTGACAACCAGCACGTTGTTTTGTTGATATTCCGTTTTCTAAATATAAACCACTGCAATCTCTACCCAGAGTTGTCGTAGGGAGTGCAACGACCATAACTCTGCGTGATAGTCTCGTTCAACCAGACTCTTGTTGTCTGCGCAAGCGTCTGATTGGCCGAGACTACACTGCCGATACAGTAATTTTTCGACCATTCAGACCTAGAGCAATATAGCCGGTAACGTTATGTCAAGAGAATTTACATCTTTAACCGGAAAGTATCTACTATTTAAGTATCCTATAGTTAGATATAAGTTTTAAATCTTACAAAAATGTAACGTTTGTACGAGATTCGGCAAACGAGAACTTGTTTCGAGATCAAGATGGCGGAGACTACAGCGCGTGCGAATGGCGGCCATGTTAAGACAAGTTTTTCAGTTCCATAGGTATTGTGAATAATCTTTATTTTTCTTACATACGTGTTACCTATAGGGAGAGTTTCGCTCTCACTGGCCCTCCGGGCCCGTGAGAGAGCTCCGCCCTCTATAATCCATCCCTGATGTGAGGTAAGGATTAATAGAATCTCTCACGTTTTTGGGGTGAGATAGGGGAATCTCAACCCGAGGGGTAATATTCTTAAGTTGTCAAACACGAGGCTTGCCGAGTGTTTGACAGCTTAAGAATCTTACCCCGAGGGTTGAGATCACCTTGTCTCACTCCC
Organism: Mizuhopecten yessoensis; assembly: GCF_002113885.1. Taxonomy (NCBI): domain Eukaryota; kingdom Metazoa; phylum Mollusca; class Bivalvia; order Pectinida; family Pectinidae; genus Mizuhopecten; species Mizuhopecten yessoensis. The sequence goes on from NW_018405247.1 coordinate 4,038, forward strand.
AAGGGGGTGAATTATTATTTTTCTCTTACCCTGTTTACCCTTGTATTTTATATTCCGTCTTTGCATATTGCAGAGTTATCTGCACTTGTGAGCAGGTATTGATTGTTACGTCATTTGTTTGTGAGAGGAACGTCATCAATTTTTGAGGAAACGACGTAATTTTCTCGCACAAGCCAATGACGTAACAATCAATACCTGCTCCCAAGAGAAGATAACTCTGCAATACGCAAAGACGGAATAGACGTTACATCAATGCAAGACAATGTTGATGTGATGCGGCTGAATTGTCGACGTGACGTCATTGCATTGTTGCCGTGACGTCATGTTTTGTTGCTATGACGTCATACAATTGTTGAGAACGTGCAAAGAACACGTGTAGCTTGCCTCAACCTTAGGGTGAGATTAATAGAATCTATCGCTACTGGTTGTGTAAGATAGAGAAATCTCAACCCGAGGACAAAGATTTTTTGTCCAGAACGAGGCTTGCCCTTATTTTGGTAAGGGAAGACCGATTGGTTAAGAAATATTGCGTTATATCCCATTGTATGTCATTTACACATACACTATATTTAAATAACATCGTGGTAAGTACGCATTTGGCAGGACGCCAATAAAGCATGGGCTTTGATGTCAGCAGTTATTTATAGAACGTGGCAATAATAACTGATTGAGACTGTTCTGGAATCATACTGTTCTTCATAACGTCATCGTCTAATAAACATTTTTATTTAAATAAGACATCAAGGTAAGTTTCGTAAAATGCAGAACATCATGTAAATGTCAGGTGTCGACTAAAAGGGAAGTGATTGTCAGGTGTCGACTAAAACGGAAGTGAATGTTGATGCAGGCCATCAACCTTTGTTAAATATTTTTAAACCCACTCAGGAGTAACAGATTATTGTCATTTGATAATTTTCAGACTGATATTCCTCTACTTTCATGATATATAAAATATACTATAATCTAAAATAAATATTTAAAGTTAGTTTCAATGAAAAGTAAGTAACGTTTCCAATTTGTTGAGCCTATTACAAGGAATCCTTACCTTTGGAAAAATAATTGTCATGGAGACGACGCAGTAGGCCATTGTAGTACCCGTCCTCATCCTCACCACGTCGTTGTTGTTGTTTGCTGAGCCATGCCGGATCTCATATAATGTATAAAGTTGTTGATGGTAGTATTGAGACTGATAACGTCTATCCTTAAAATATTACAATACTTGGAACTGTGAGCTGTATATATAGAGAAATGTAAGGGAAAACCACATGTTATATTCAGGGTTGATGCAATGCTATAAATAAACTATAAGTAGAACGATGCAATTATTGTTGATTTTATTTATATAAATCACTTCCTAATTCCAAGCATTACACACATGAAATGTCGGTTTAGTTTGATACCGGTTATATATCTGTACTCCATCTATGTATTTTCCCCTCATATACCTTAGCTGTTACAGTACATAAATGTAAAACTGGCTAATTGGTTCGGCCTACCCTACAGTGTACATCTGTATCTGCCTAAACTCGATATCTTACATCTTCAACTTACATGCAGTATATATTTGAAATGTATGTCTCTCTATATGGAAAGGGCTTGTATAGGCAGTGACTGTGCTCAATCCTATTGTTAATTACAACAATAGAATGATTTTGAAATGTACACTATTTATATTGTATTTATCGGTAAATACATGTATCTTGTAATGTATTTTGCAATAAAAGGGAGGTAGCTCTTACATGTTGTACCACTATTAATCATATGTTTCGCTTCTATTTAGGCTGGACTTAGTAACAAAGTGCCCACTTAACAATTATAGGGGTGCCCGTAAAGTGTCAGAAGACTCCCACTTAACAATTATAGGCGAGCCCGTAAAGTGTCAGAAGACTCCCACTTAACAATTGTAGGGGAGCCCGTAAAGTCTCAGAAGATTCCCACTTATGTGTTATAGGGGAGCCCGTAAAGTATCAGAAGATTCCCACTCAACAATTATAGGGGAGCATGTAAAGTGTCAGAAAATTCCCACTTAACAACTATAGCGGAGCCCGTAAAGTGTCAGAAGCTTCCCACTTAACAATTATAGGAGAGCCCGTAAAGTGTCAGAAGACTCCCACTTAACAATTGTAGGGGAGCCCGTAAAGTGTCAGAAGATGCCGGCTTAACAATTATAGGCGAGCCCGTAAAGTGTCAGAAGCTTCCCACTTAACAATTATAGGAGAGCCCGTAAAGTGTCAGAAGACTCCCACTTAACAATTATAGGAGAGCCCGTAAAGTGTCAGAAGACTCCCACTTAACAATTATAGGGGGGCCCGTAAAGTGTCAGAAGCTTCCCACTTAACAATTGTAGGGGAGCCCGTAAAGTCTCAGAAGATTCCCACTCAACAATTATAGGGGAGCCAGTAAAGTGTCAGAAGACTCCCACTTAACAATTGTAGGGGAGCCCGTAAAGTGTCAGAAGCTTCCCACTTAACAATTGTAGGGGAGCCCGTAAAGTGTCAGAAGACTCCCACTTAACAATTATAGGAGAGCCCGTAAAGTGTCAGAAGATGCCGGCTTAACAATTATAGGAGAGCCCGTAAAGTGTCAGAAGACTCCCACTTAACAATTGTAGGGGAGCCCGTAAAGTCTCAGAAGATTCCCACTCAACAATTATAGGGGAGCCTGTAAAGTGTCAGAAAATTCCCACTTAACAATTGTAGGGGAGCCCGTAAAGTGTCAGAAGCTTCCCACTTAACAATTATAGGAGAGCCCGTAAAGTGTCAGAAGATACCAACTTCTGTGTCACTTCTGACGTTATTATCTTGTTCAGAAATAGGAGTAAACACGTTGGATATAACATCACACTCACCCTCAATCAAGTTCTCGTGCTCGTGTGTGAGAGGATAAGGCTGACGTGGGCCTGAGTACAAAGCTATATTTGTGTGAGGGGATGAGACTGATGTGAGCCTGAGTACAAAGCTATATTTGTGTGAGGGGATGAGACTGATGTGAGCCTGAGTACATAGCTATAATTGTGTGAGAGGATGAGTCTGCTGTGGGCCTGAGTACATAGCTATAACTGTGTGAGAGGATGAGTCTGATGTAGGCCTGAGTACATAGCTATAACTGTGTGAGAGGATGAGACTGACGTGAGCCTGAGTACATAGCTATATTTGTATGAGGGGATGAGTCTGATGTGGGCCTGGGTACATAGCTATATTTTTGTGACACGATGAGTCTGACGTGGGCCTGAGTACATAGCTATAATTGTGTGAGAGGATGAGTCTGGTGTGAGCCTGAGTACAAAGCTATATTTGTGTGAGCGGATGAGTCTGGTGATTCCCACTTAACAATTATAGGGGTGCCCGTACAGTGTCAGAAGATTACCACTTAACAATTATAGGGGGGCCCGTAAAGTGTCAGAAGCTTCCCACTTAACAATTATAGGGGAGCCCGTAAAGTGTCAGAAGATACCAACTTCTGTGTCACTTCTGACGTTATTATCTCGTTCAGAAATAGGAGTAAACACGTTGGATATAACATCACACTCACCCTCAAACAAGTTCTCGTGCTCGTGTGTGAGAGGATAAGTCTGACGTGGGCCTGAGTACATAGCTATATTTGTGTGAGAGGATGAGTCTGATTTGGGCCTGAGTACATAGCTATATTTGTGTGAGAGGATGAGTCTGGTGTGAGCCTGAGTACAAAGCTATATTTGTGTGAGAGGATGAGTCTGATGTGGGCCTGAGTACATAGCTATATTTGTGTGAGGGGATGAGTCTGATGTGGGCCTGAGTACATAGCTATATTTGTGTGAGAGGATGAGTCTGACGTGGGCCTGAGTACATAGCTATATGTGTGTGAGAGGATGAGTCTGCTGTGGGCCTGAGTACATAGCTATAATTGTGTGAGAGGATGAGTCTGACGTGAGCCTGAGTACATAGCTATATTTGTGTGAGAGGAAGAGTCCGGTGTGGGCCCGAGTACATAGCTATATTTGTGTGAGACGATGAGTCTGACGTGAGACTGAGTACAAAGCTATATTTGTGTGAGGGGATGAGACTGATGTGAGCCTGAGTACATAGCTATATTTGTATGAGGGGATGAGTCTGATGTGAGCCTGATTAATAGCTATATTTGTGTGAGAGGATGAGTCTGATGTGGGCCTGAGTACATAGCTATATTTGTGTGAGAGGATGAGTCTGATGTGGGCCTGAGTACATAGCTATATTTGTGTGAGAGGATGAGTCTGATGTGGGCCTGAGTACATAGCTATATTTGTGTGAGAGGATGAGTCTGATGTGGGCCTGAGTACATAGCTATATTTGTGTGAGAGGATGAGTCTGATGTGGGCCTGAGTACATAGCTATATTTGTGTGAGAGGATGAGTCTGATGTGGGCCTGAGTACATAGCTATATTTGTGTGAGAGGATGAGTCTGATGTGGGCCTGAGTACATAGCTATATTTGTGTGAGAGGATGAGTCTGATGTGGGCCTGAGTACATAGCTATATTTGTGTGAGAGGATGAGTCTGATGTGGGCCTGAGTACATAGCTATATTTGTGTGAGAGGATGAGTCTGATGTGGGCCTGAGTACATAGCTATATTTGTGTGAGAGGATGAGTCTGATGTGGGCCTGAGTACATAGCTATATTTGTGTGAGAGGATGAGTCTGATGTGGGCCTGAGTACATAGCTATATTTGTGTGAGAGGATGAGTCTGATGTGGGCCTGAGTACATAGCTATATTTGTGTGAGAGGATGAGTCTGATGTGGGCCTGAGTACATAGCTATATTTGTGTGAGAGGATGAGTCTGATGTGGGCCTGAGTACATAGCTATATTTGTGTGAGAGGATGAGTCTGATGTGGGCCTGAGTACATAGCTATATTTGTGTGAGAGGATGAGTCTGATGTGGGCCTGAGTACATAGCTATATTTGTGTGAGAGGATGAGTCTGATGTGGGCCTGAGTACATAGCTATATTTGTGTGAGAGGATGAGTCTGATGTGGGCCTGAGTACATAGCTATATTTGTGTGAGAGGATGAGTCTGATGTGGGCCTGAGTACATAGCTATATTTGTGTGAGAGGATGAGTCTGATGTGGGCCTGAGTACATAGCTATATTTGTGTGAGAGGATGAGTCTGATGTGGGCCTGAGTACATAGCTATATTTGTGTGAGAGGATGAGTCTGATGTGGGCCTGAGTACATAGCTATATTTGTGTGAGAGGATGAGTCTGATGTGGGCCTGAGTACATAGCTATATTTGTGTGAGAGGATGAGTCTGATGTGGGCCTGAGTACATAGCTATATTTGTGTGAGAGGATGAGTCTGATGTGGGCCTGAGTACATAGCTATATTTGTGTGAGAGGATGAGTCTGATGTGGGCCTGAGTACATAGCTATATTTGTGTGAGAGGATGAGTCTGATGTGGGCCTGAGTACATAGCTATATTTGTGTGAGAGGATGAGTCTGGTGTGAGCCTGAGTACAAAGCTATATTTGTGTGAGAGGATGAGTCTGACGTGGGCCTGAGTACAAAGCTATCTTTCTGTGAGAGGATGAGTCTGACGTGGGCCTGAGTACATAGCTATATTTGTGTTAGAGGATGAGTCTGATGTGGGCCTGAGTACATAGCTATATTTGTGTGAGAGGATGAGTCTGATGTGGGCCTGAGTACATAGCTATATTTGTGTTAGAGGATGAGTCTGATGTGGGCCTGAGTACATAGCTATATTTGTGTGAGAGGATGAGTCTGATGTGGGCCTGAGTACATAGCTATATTTGTATGAGAGGATGAGTCTGATGTGAGCCTGAGTACATAGCTGTATTTGTGTAAGAGGACGAGTCTGATGTGGGCCTGAGTACATAGCTATATTTTTGTGACACGATGAGTCTGACGTGAGACTGAGTACAAAGCTATATTTGTGTGAGGGGATGAGACTGATGTGAGCCTGAGTACATAGCTATATTTGTATGAGGGGATGAGTCTGATGTGAGCCTGATTAATAGCTATATTTGTGTGAGAGGATGAGTCTGATGTGGGCCTGAGTACATAGCTATATTTGTGTGAGAGGATGAGTCTGGTGTGAGCCTGAGTACAAAGCTATATTTGTGTGAGAGGATGAGTCTGACGTGGGCCTGAGTACAAAGCTATCTTTCTGTGAGAGGATGAGTCTGACGTGGGCCTGAGTACATAGCTATATTTGTGTTAGAGGATGAGTCTGACGTGGGCCTGAGTACATAGCTATATTTGTGTTAGAGGATGAGTCTGATGTGGGCCTGAGTACATAGCTATATTTGTGTGAGAGGATGAGTCTGATGTGGGCCTGAGTACATAGCTATATTTGTATGAGAGGATGAGTCTGATGTGAGCCTGAGTACATAGCTGTATTTGTGTAAGAGGACGAGTCTGATGTGGGCCTGAGTACATAGCTATATTTTTGTGACACGATGAGTCTGACGTGAGACTGAGTACAAAGCTATATTTGTGTGAGGGGATGAGTCTGATGTGAGCCTGAGTAATAGCTATATTTGTGTGAGAGGATGAGTCTGATGTGGGCCTGAGTACATAGCTATATTTGTGTGAGAGGATGAGTCTGATGTAGGCCTGAGTACATAGCTATGTTTGTGTGAGAGGATGAGTCTGCTGTAGGCCTGAGTACAAAGCTATATTTGTGTGAGGGGATGAGTCTGATGTGAGCCTGAGTACATAGCTATATTCGCGTGAGAGGATGAGTCTGATATGGGCCTGAGTACATAGCTATATTTGTGTGAGAGGATGAGTCTGGTGTGAGCCTGAGTACATAGCTATATTCGTGTGAGAGGATGAGTCTGATATGGGCCTGAGTACATAGCTATATTTGTGTGAGAGGATGAGTCTGAAGTGGGCCTGAGTACAAAGCTGTATTTGTGTGAGAGGAAGAGTCTGATGTGGGCCCGAGTGTACATAGCTATATTTGCGTGAGACGATGAGTCTGACGTGAGACTGAGTACAAAGCTATATTTGCGTGAGACGATGAGTCTGATGTGAGATAGCTATATTTGTGTGAGCGGAAGAGTCTGATGTGGGCCCGAGTACATAGCTATATTTCTGTGAGAGGATGAGTCTGGTGTGAGCCTGAGTACATAGCTATGTTTGTGTGAGAGGATGAGCCTGATGTGGGCCTGAGTACAAAGCTATATTTGTGTGAGAGGATGAGTCTGATGTGAGCCAGAGTATATAGCTATATTTGTGTGAGAGGAAGAGTCTGATGTGGGCCCGAGTACATAGCTATATTTGTGTGAGACGTTGAGTCTGACGTGAGACTGAGTACAAAGCTATCTTTGTGTGAGGGGATGAGTCTGATGTGAGCCAGAGTATATAATTTGTGTGAGAGGATGAGACTGATGTGAGCCTGAGTACAATATTTGTGTGAGAGGAAGAGTCTGATGTGGGCCCGAGTGTACATAGCTATATTTGTGGGAGAGGGTGAGTCTGATGTGAGCCTGAGTACATAGCTGTATTTGTGTAAAAGGGCGAGTCTGATGTGGGCCTGAGTCCATAGCTATATTTGTGTGAGCGGAAGAGTCTGATGTGGGCCCGAGTGTACATAGCTATATTTGTGTGAGAGAATGAGTCTGGTGTGAGCCTGACTACAAAGCTATATTTGTGTGAGGGGATGAGTTATATTTTTGTGACACGATGAGTCTGACGTGAGACTGAGTACAAAGCTATCTTTCTGTGAGAGGATGAGTCTGATGTGAGATAGCTATATTTGTGTGAGCGGAAGAGTCTGATGTGGGCCCGAGTACATAGCTATATTTGTATGAGAGGATGAGTCCGATGTGAGCCTGAGTACATATCTATATTTGTATGAGAGGATGAGTCTGACGTGGGCCTGAGTACAAAGCTATCTTTGTGTGAGGGGATGAGTCTGATGTGAGCCTGAGTAATAGCTATATTTGTGTGAGGGGATGAGACTGATGTGAGCCTGAGTACAATATTTGTGTGAGAGGAAGAGTCTGATGTGGGCCCGAGTACATAGCTATATTTGTGGGAGAGGGTGAGTCTGATGTGAGCCTGAATAGATAGCTATGTTTGTGTGAGAGGGTTAGTCTGATGTGAGCCTGAGTACATAGCTATATTTTTGTGACCCGATGAGTCTGACGTGAGACTGAGTACAAAGCTATCTTTCTGTGAGAGGATGAGTCTGATGTGGGCCTGAGAACATAGCTATATTTGTGTGAGCGGAAGAGTCTGATGTGGGCCCGAGTGTACATAGCTATATTTGTGGGAGAGGGTGAGTCTGATGTGAGCCTGAATAGATAGCTATGTTTGTGTGAGAGGATGAGTCTGCTGTAGGCCTGAGTACAAAGCTATCTTTCTGTGAGAGGATGAGTCTGACGTGAGCCTGGTGTGAGCCTGAGTACAAAGCTATATCTGTGTGCGAGGATGAGACTGACGTGGGCCTGAGTACATAGCTATATTTGTATGAGAGGATGAGTCTGACGTGGGCCTGAGTACATAGCTATATTTTTGTGACCCGATGAGTCTGACGTGAGACTGAGTACAAAGCTATCTTTCTGTGAGAGGATGAGTCTGATATGGGCCTGAGTACATAGCTAGAGGACGAGTCTGATGTGGCCCTGAGTACATAGCTATATTTTTGTGACCCGATGAGTCTGACGTGAGACTGAGTACAAAGCTATATTTGTGGGAGGGGATGAGTCTGATGTGATCCTGAGTACATAGCTATATTTTTGTGACCCGATGAGTCTGACGTGAGATGAGTCTGGTGTGAGCCTGAGTACAAAGCTATATTTGTGGGAGGGGATGAGTCTGATGTGATCCTGAGTACATAGCTATATTTGTGGGAGAGGGTGAGTCTGATGTGAGCCTGAGTACATAGCTATATTTGTGTGAGAGGGTGAGTCTGATGTGAGCCTGAATACATAGCTATGTTTGTGTGAGAGGATTAGTCTGATGTGAGCCTGAGTACATAGCTATATTTGTATGAGAGGATGAGTCTGATGTGAGCCTGAGTACATAGCTGTATTTGTGTAAAAGGGCGAGTCTGATGTGGGCCTGAGTACATAGCTATATTTGTTTGAGACGATGAGTCTGACGTGAGACTGAGTACAAAGCTATATTTGTGTGAGGGGATAAGTCTGATGTGAGCCTGAGTACATAGCTGTATTTGTGTAAAAGGGCGAGTCTGATGTGGGCCTGAGTACATAGCTATATTTGTGTGAGACGATGAGTCTGATGTGAGCCTGAGTACATAGCTATATTTGTGTGAGAGGGTGAGTTTGATGTGAGCTTGAGTACATAGCTATGTTTGTGTGAGAGGGTGAGTCTGATGTAGGCCTGAGTACATAGCTGTATTTGTATGAGAGGATGAGTCTGACGTGAGCCTGAGTACATAGCTATGTTTGTGTGAGAGGATGAGTCTGCTGTAGGCCTGAGTACAAAGCTGTATTTGTGTGAGAGTCTAAGTCTGATGTGGGCCTGAGTACATAGCTATATTCGAAGTTAAATAGAAATTAAATCAAGTGTCAAATCGAAAAAAGTTCATACAAAACATACTCGACAAGAATGGAAGTCAAAGCAATAAAAAAAAGCATACCTAGCACTCTTCCCTCCTCTGAATTGGGTTAGATTGTATTTTCATTTCAACAGATTTTATTGACATGGTGTTATGGTCAAATGGATCGAATAACAGACAAGCCTATATACATTCTTTCCATAGGTGGCTAGAGTATTACAATAATATTATAGAACTATAGCTAAATATATTTTATAGATATTTTGCAATTGTAAACGATAATGTAACTTACTTTTGATTACTTACAATAAAACATAGGACATACACACACCGACACAGACACACAAACAAAACCTAAATATAGTTATTAATTATCATAATTACACGTGCAACATGAGTTCCTATTTAACATTCCATACAGTTAGGTAGATAGACCAAAAGTACATGTGCAAGTACTGCACAGGTCATCACCACCTTAACTGTGTATTAACTTATAGATTCCAGAAGATCTGCTGATTGTTATGTGCAGTTATCCCAAACTACATTTGTATGTCAGCATATTCCCAAATTGGCCTAATAAATGCAGTATAAATTATAATTTATGTTTTTCGATTTACTCAAGTTTTTATGTAACGAAGAATATTGAGTCTGTTGTAAGTTAGATTGTATAGGCCCTTGACAACAAAATCCGCCCCTGTGCCTTAATACAATGTTTCGCCCCCGTGACATGGTACTGTGTTTCACCCCCGTGACACGGGACTGTGTTTCACCCCCGTGACATGGGACTGTGTTTCACCCCCGTGACAGGGGACTGTGTTTCACCCCCGTGACACGGGACTGTGTTTCACCCCGTGACAAGGGACTGTGTTTCACCCCCGACCGTGACACGGGACTGTGTTTCACCCCGTGACACGGGACTGTGTTTCACCCCCGTGACACGGGACTGTGTTTCACCCCCGTGACACGGGACTGTGTTTCGTCCCCGTGACTTTGTATAATGTTTCGCCCCCGTGACATGGTGCTATGTTTCGTCCCCGTGACACGGTACTGTGTTTCGTCCCTATGACATGGTCCTGTGTTTCGTGCATGTGACATGGTACTGTGTTTCATCCCCGTGACATGGTACTGTGTTTCGTCCCTGTGACTTGTTACTGTATTTTGTCCCTGTGACACGGTACTGTGTTTCGTCCCCGTGACATGATACTGGATTTCGTCTCGGTGACATGGTACTGTGTTTCGTCCCTGTGACTTGGTACTGTGTTACACCCCCGTGATACGGGAATGTGTTTCGTCCCTGTGCCTTGGTACAATGTTTCGCCCCCGTGACATGGTGCTGTGTTTCGTCCCCGTGACACGGTTGGTATTGTGTTTTGTCCCTGTGACACAGTACTATGTTTCGACCCTATGACACCGTACTGTGTTTTGTCCCTGTGGCATAATATTGTGTTTCGTCCCTATGTCATCATACTGTGTTTCGTCCCTGTGACACGGTACTGTGTTTCATCCCCGTGACATGGTACTATGTTTCGTCCCTGTGACTTGGTACTGTGTTTCACCCACGTGACACGGGACTGTGTTTCGTCCCTGTGACTTGGTACCGTATTTTGTCCCCGTGACATGGTACTGTGTTTCGCCCCTGTGACAAGTTACCGTGTTTCGTCCCTGTGACTTGGTACCGTATTTTGTCCCCGTGACATGGTTCCGAGTTTCGTCCCCGTGACATGGTACTGTGTTTCGTCTCCATGACATGGCACTGTGTTTCGTCCCTGTGACATGGTACTATGTTTCGTCCCCGTGACATGGCACTGTGTTTCGTTCCTGTGACATTGTACTGTATTTTGTCCCCGTGACATGGTACTGTGTTTCGTCTCTATGACATCGTACTGTATTTTGTCCCTGTGACACGGTACTGTGTTTCGTCCCTGTGACACGGTACTGTGTTTCGTCTCCATGACATTATACTCTGTTTCGTCCCTGTGACACGGTACTGTGTTTCGTCCCTGTGACATGGTACTGTGTTTCGTCCCTGTGACACGGTACTGTGTTTCGTCCCCGTGACATGGTACTGTGTTTCGTCTCCATGACATTATACTGTGTTTCGTCCCTGTGACATGGTACTGTGTTTTGTTCCCGTGACATTGTCCTGTATTTCGTCCCTGTGACATGGTACTTTGTTACGCCCCCGTGACATGGTACCGTATTTTGTGCCCGTGACATGGTACCGTGTTTCGTACCGTGTCCCGGGGACGAAACACGGTACCGTGATTCGTCCCCGTGACATGGTACTGTGTTTCGTCCCTGTGACACGGTTCTGTGTTTCGTCCTCGTGACATGCTATTGTGATTCGTCCCTGTGACATGGTACCGTGTTTCGTCCCCAGGGTATTTCTTCATAGCAAAATATTATTATTATTCCTTGACGATGTTCACAAATCTGAATCTAGGTCATATCCCTGTGACATGGTACCGTGTTTCGTCCCCAGGGTATATCTTCATAGCAAAATATTATTATTATTCCTTGACGATGTTCACAAATCTGAATCTAGGTCATATCCATGTAATTTTTCCTCCTGAAATGTACAAACGGAGTAGTGATTGCGAACAACATGAACATGATCAATAAAGTCGATATTTCCAAAGGAGATGGTGACGACCATGCAATTGCTAATATTAACGTCGGAATGCATCGGAATCACGTGCTTTAAAGTTTGTCGGTCATCACGATAGATGTAGAGCAATAAACAAAGAATATGAAATCTTTTGTAAACACGAAAAAACAAACTCGGGTAAGATCCTTTTTACAGCTAATACAACACTCAAAATATTTATAAACAAAAGGCTGTTTCTATTTCCAAAGACCCCCGTCCTCGAAAAAGATATGGCTTTGACCTTAACCGAACATTGCCTACGACCCCATTCTCAGAAAAAATAGTGCTTTGACAACCACAGTATATTACCAGGGACGCCCGTCCTCAGAAATGATATGGTTGTGACAATCACAATATATTGCCTACGACGCCCGTCCCCAGAAATGATATGGTTGTGGCAGCCACCGTATATTGCCTACGACCCTCGCCACCAGATAATATGGTTGTGACAACCACCGAATATTGCCTTAGACCCCCATCCCCCGAAATGATATGGTTGTGACCACCACTGTATATTGCCTACGCCCCCCGTCCCCAGAAATGATATGGTTGTGACAACCACCGTATATTGCCTACGACCCTCGTCACCAGATAATATGGTTGTGACAACCACCGTATATTGCCTTAGACCCCCATCCCCCGAAATGATATGGTTGTGACAACCACTGTATATTGCCTACGACCCCGTCTCCAGAAATGGTATGGTTGTGACAACCACCGTATATTGTTTACGACCCCCGTCCCCAGAAATGATATGGGTGTGACAACCACCGTATATTGCCTACGACCCTCGTCCCCAGATAATATGGTTGTGACAACCACCGTATATTTCCTTAGACCCCCATCCCCCGAAATGATATGGTTGTGACAACCACCGTATAGTGCCTTAGACCCCCATCCCCAGAAATGCTATGGTTGTGACAACCACTGTATATTGCCTACGTCCCCCGTCCCCAGAAATGATATGGTTGTGACAACCACCGTATATTGCCTACGACCCTCGTCACCAGAAATAATATGGTTGTGACAACCACCGTATAGTGCCTTAGACCCCCATCCCCAGAAATGATATGGTTGTGACAACCACTGTATATTGCCTACGACCCCGTCTCCAGAAATGATATGGTTGTGACAACCACCGTATATTGTTTACGACCCTTGTCCCCAGAAATGATATGGTTGTGACAACCACCGTATATTGCCTTCGACCCCCGTCCCCAGAAATGATATGGTTGTTACAACCACCGTATATTGCCTACGACCCCCGTCCCCAGAAATGATAGGGCTGTGACAACCACCGTATATTGCCTAAGACCCCCGTCCCCAGAAATGATATGGTTGTTACAACCACCGTATATTGCCTACGACCCCCGCCCCCAGAAATGATATGGTTGTGACAACCACAGTATATTGCCTAAGACCCCCGTCCCCAGAAATGATATGGTTGTGACAACCACCGTATATTGCCTAAGACCCCCGTCCTCAGATTATATATAATTACAACAACTACGGTATATTACCTACGACCCCCGTCCTCAGAATAGATAAAGCTGTGACAACCACCGTATATTACCTATGACCCGGTCGCCATAATAGATATAACTTTGACAACCATTCTAAAACATCACGAAACTATATGGCTGTAACAGGTATCACTAAGCATATCTGGAACTCTGGCAAAGACTGATATCTCCAGCTGTATGCTCATCAGCATGGTAACCGGACAAAACAGCAACCAGATAGGACCGTTCCCCGGGAAACCAGGCGAACACAACCCTTGTGCAAAGCACGCCGTGCTCTACCCATCTCTTGCCAGATTTATCTCCCGTTTTAAACATTACCACTGAATTATGTCCCTTGGGTACACCAAGCAGACCTACCCATGATACATGTACCACTTTAATAAGATAGGGTAATTGCTTATTGAATCATTTTATGTTGCCAACTTGCCAGAATTCCGCCATGTTTATCTAAACAGCAAATATGTGACAAAGAAAAATATTTGAAGTCATGTACACAGTATAATCATGAATGACCCATGTAAATCATTTAGCAATTCAGTATCTCTACCCACTGTCCACAGTCACTGGCCAATATATTGCAAATGAATTAACATTGTCCACAGTCACTGGCCAATATATTGGAAATGAGTTAACTTTGAATCTAATTATAAGATGTCTTTGGTAATAAGACTTACACCTCTCCACGTGTGATATATGTCCGAAGACTATACTTACAGTCCAATTGAGAAAAGAACCACTACACATTTCCAGAATGAGTTGGTGCAAACTGAAAGAAAAGAAATCTAAAAGCAGTATGTGCGCTCACTTCCAAAGTGCTAAACATCATCTTGAAATTGCTGAAAAGTTGTGATGGTAACATAATAAAACATAATAAGCATTCATAATCAATTTTACTATTGAAAAGCAATGCTTTAAAGAAAATTACGCAAATGTTTGAAAGGGGTTAGGAGGGTGGGAATTCTTTTTTTGTTTTGCACACATATGCTGGCTGGTCTCCCAAAATATTACTAAACATGCCGGCAATTCACCCAATAACATGGAGTTATGGGAAACTATCTGTCGATTGTAGGAGCCGCGGTGGCCAGGTGGTTAAGGCGTCTGACATTCTGCTACCACTAGCCCTCCACCACTGGGTCGCAGGTTCGAGGCCTATGTGGGGCAGCCGCCAGGTACTGGCTGTAGATCAGTGTTTTTTCTCCGGGAACTTCGGCATTCCTCCACCACCAAAACCTGGCACGTCCTTAAATGATCATAGCTGTTGATAGGACGTAAAACACAAACAAACTGAAGATTTCTATAAAAAGAAAGATAACATCTTGTTATACTTCAAATTTATCAAGAAAGATAACTCTTGTGACCTTATGATATTAGAATAGATATAACTTTGACAACCACCGAAGATTGCCTGCGACCCCCGGTCCTCAGAATAGATATAACTTTGACAACCACCGAAGATTGCCTGCTACCCCCGGCCCGGTCCCCAGAATAGATATAACTTTGACAACCACCGAAGATTGCATGCGACCCCCGGTCCCCAGAGTAGATATAACTTTGACAACCACCGAAGATTGCTGCTACCCCCGGTCCTCAGAATAGATATAACTTTGACACCAAACGTAGATTGCCTGAAACCCCCGGTCCTCAGAATAGATAAAACTTTGACAACCACTGAAGATTTCCTGCGACCCCCGGTCCTCAGAATAGATATAACTTTGACAACCACCGAAGATTGCCTGCTACCCCCGGCCCGGTGCCCAGAATAGATATAACATTGACAACCACCGAAGATTGCATGCGACCCCCGGTCCCCAGAATAGATATAACTTTGACAACCACCGAAGATTGCCTGCGACCCCCGGTCCTCAGAATAGATATACCTTTGACACCAAACGTAGATTGCCTACAACCCCCGGTCCTCAGAATAGATACAAGAGGCTCAGAGGGCCTGCATCGCTCACCTGTTTCTTTTGTTACACGAAACTGACATATATGTAACTTCAGACCTTTGGTAACTAGAACGAAAGACATTTTACCATCTCTTAACGGTTCTTAAGATGTTGTTGTTTGAAATTTGAAATTTTAATTTTGAAGCTTTTAACCAATGTTGACCTTTGATCCTCGCACTCAAAGTTTACCTTTGACCTGATTACTGTAATCAAGTAAAAGATTTGCACTGCTGGTCTTCATAATGTATCCAAGTATCATTATGACTCTAGTCTAAATTGTTCTTAGGATATTGTTGTTTGAAATTGTTATCATATTTGACCCCTGTGACCTTGAAAGTAGGTCAAGGTCATTTTAATGAGGAAACTTTGTAGTACTCCATCCCAGGTACCTACTGGCCAAATATCATGACCATAGGTCCTCCAGTTCTTAAGAACAAGTCGTTCAAAAGAAAAAGTTGACGGACGGACGGAAGGACATACAGTTCTCCTTAGATATATAACAAAACTGACTTTGGTAATGTATTGGATAATAAAACATCAGTGTACCTCGGACCGTGTGAGGGTTTCCTTCTCCTATAAACGGAATTGTGATAGTCTATTCACTATTCTCAAATTTCTGCTATTCAAATTTTCATCAGATCCCGTGCCTTGTAGCTTTCTCCTGTGCATATCAGTTTTTTGGCGTTATTTCGCGGGCGACAAAGCTAAAAGACGAAATGTCATATATAAGCCACCATAGTAAAGCATTGATAATAATGATAATAATTTAAGCGTGGAGACTTTGTGTCGTTTTATAACTCTAGAGGACCTCCACGTTCTCTCAACGCTGTCCAATGGTGGAGAAGCGGTGTAGTGTGGAGTCACGTTCCGTCGTGGAGTATAGCTGGGGGACTAAACGTGGAGTCACGGTGGCGGGAAAAAACAAACTACCACCGCAAAACGTGGGGATCTTATGCCTCGCAATTGCATGTATCCTCGTGACTGTGATTCGCCGTAGTAATTACCTGTATCATCATGACTGAGATTCGCCGTAGTAATTGCCTGTATCATCATGAATGAGATTCGCCGTAGTAATTACCTGTATCATCATGACTGAGATTCACCGTAGAAATGACCTGTATCATCATGACTGAGATTCGCCGTAGTAATTACCTGTATCATCATGACTGAGATTCGCCGTAG
>NW_018405247.1:23750-26675 GCF_002113885.1 Mizuhopecten yessoensis
ATACCATACAAGCTTTTAGTAAACCCAGGGTGTTACATGTACACACAAAGACGATACCATACAAGCTTCTAGTAAACCCAGTGTGTTACATGTACGCACACAGACGATACCAAACAAGCTTTTAGTAAACCCAGGGTGTTACATGTACGCACAAAGACCATACCATACAAGCTTTTAGTACACCCATGGTGTTACATGTACGCACAAAGACGATACCATACAAGCTTTTAGTAAACCCAGGGTGTTACATGTACGCACAAAGACGATAACATACAAGCTTTTAGTACACCCAGGGTGTTACATGTACGCACAAAGACGATACCATACAAGCTTCTAGTGAAGCATCGTTTCCTCGCCTTTTCTTTAAAGCATTCATTACATCATGCTGTTTAACACTGACGTTAAGTCTGTCCTACATATATCGTGGTACTCCTGGTAAAATTCTAAAGGATTCCAGATCATTCCTCCTTACCATGCTCTCTGTACAAAACTATCTTTGCCTCACTTATTAATAGTCATTTAAAGATTATTACCGACAGGTACTGTCACCTATCTAACCCTGCCAGGTCTCCCGTGACGTATTTATCCAGTAAAAGAATCAAAGTCTGGAGACACTTCTCCTCACGAGATCCACGGCCATTGTTTGTGTGTAGTTAAAGTTTACTCTCTTTTATCTCACCAAGACAGAAATTCACATTAACATATTTCGGTCGAATTGACAGGTAGCGTTGTTCGTTTTCTTTGAGAGTGTCGGTGACATAAGTGTTGGTATATGACAGTGTGGTCTATGTATATACTATTGTAGATTGATTGGTACCTGTGGCAAAGGTATCAAATCAAATACAATGAGGTCTGCGATCTTACAGTACATATATTGACTACATGTATTTGTGGTACGATAATACCGGCTATCGTGTTTCGGCATTGTGAACAGTTCGATAGATCTATTAGAATTTCTCTGATATAATTGCGGTTTTTTTAATAACAAAATTATTATTCCTACCAACTAGTTATAACCCAGGTGGTGTCCTCTGCCAGGAATTAATCAGGTTATAATAGAAAGCGGTGATCGACTGAGTGTGACTATTTAAATGTATATATACATACAGACCGCGTGTTAATCAGGACCCGGGTAGCTCGTTGCTCGCACTCTCCCCCGGACATAACGCCGTCACGGGTAGGCTTCAGTGGATCACACTTCTCCGCCAGTGACATCCACCCGCTATCCGCCTCACGCGCAGTATGTGGAGGCGTTCTTAGTTACCAGGACATATCCGGGCAGCATCCCGCGTGTGTGAGAAAGGGGGACGTACATTTATGTAGGTACTCGAGGAAAGAGCAAGATACCCAGGGAAAATACTATATCTATATATGACAGACATACATAGTATACGGAAGACGTGTTTATGAGGAAAACTTTGTATTCATCAGTAAATTAAGCAGACCTGGATTTATTTCACTTAAGGGGGAAAAAACAACTAATTAGTTCAGGACAGTTTTGACGTTATCACAATGGCGCCAGACATCCAGGTGAAGGGAGAGAAGAAGAGGATTATGGTCATGGCTGAATACACAGGTTTGTACAGTCCTTAAGCTTATAACCGACTTCAACATGTACATTTACATACGTAAGCTATTGTTTAGGGGCACATTGTCACCAAACAATGTGTATTCATCTGTATCAGTTTCCCTACAAACTACATGCTATTGTCTTAGTGTTTCCGATCTATATTGGAATGTAGGATACCATACCCACATTCCTACCTTGTATTGCTTGTGATTGTCACATATTCTGTTGTGGTTATTTATGATGTCAGCCTTTCTGTGCCTAACACGACATTATCTTTCTTAGTTTACTTTCGCCTGATAAGTGTAATGCTATAATTGCAATTTACCTGTAAACGTAGATCACCGAATACAGGTGACAGGTGACGGCAACTTATCAGACCTATTTAAATTCCATAACAAACAGCTCTGCAACACATAGCAAAAACATATGTATGGCAAAGAAAAAACAATGTTCGCTCCAAAACTCTATGATAAAGTAAACGTATACTAAGAGAAAACATCGTTACGTCCCACTGGGACCGAATTGTACACAAAGGCCTCAGTACCCGAATGTTCAACAGGAATTCATTTCTTGTGCCTAAAATAGACTGCCTTTTACAGGCTCTCAATATCTATGTTTAATGCATACTGTCTTGTTACTTGTGTGTATAAAATGTATCTAATACATACTCTATCTTTATTAGTGTGATTGAAATATACGTTCAGCATCTGTATGATTCCTTGGTACATACAGTATGGTACAGTATCGTTACCTGTGTGACTGACTTAGTACATACAGTATCGTTACCTGTGTGACTGACTCAGTATATACAGTATCGTTACCTGTGTGACTAACTCAGTACCTACAGTATCGTTACCTGTGTGACTGACTTAGTACATATAGTATCGTAACCTGTGTGACTGACTTAGTACATACAGTATCGTTACCTGTGTGACTGACTCAGTACATACAGTATCGTTATCTGTGTGACTGACTCAGTATTTACAGTATCGTTACCTGTGTGACTAACTCAGTACCTACAGTATCGTTCCCTGTGTGACTGACTTAGTACACACAGTATCGTTACCTGTGTGACTGACTCAGCACCTACAGTATCGTTACCTGTGTGACCGACTTAGTGCCTACATTATCGTTCCCTGTGTGACTGACTTAGTACACACAGTATCGTTACCTGTGTGACTGACTTAGTACATACAGTATCGTTACCTGTGTGACTGACTCAGTATCTACAGTATCGTTATCTGTGTGACTGACTCAGTATCTACAGTATCGTTACCTGTGTGACTAACTCAGTACCTACAGTATCGTTACCTGTGTGACTGACTTAGTACATACAGTATCGTTACCTGTGTGAC
>NW_018405247.1:26875-29002 GCF_002113885.1 Mizuhopecten yessoensis
CTGTATCATCATGACTGAGATTCGCCGTAGTAATGACATGTATCATCATGACTGAGATTCGCCGTAGTTATTACCTGTATCATCATGACTGAGATTCGCTGCAGTAATTACCTGTATCATCATGACTGAGATTCGCCGTAGTATTTACCTGTATCATCATGACTGAGATTCGCCGTAGTAATTGTCTGTATCATCATGACTGAGATTCGCCGTAGTAATTACCTGTATCATCATGACTGAGATTCGCCGTAGTAATTACCTGTATAATCATGACTGAGATTCGCCGTAGTAATTAACTGTATCATCATGACTGAGATTCATGACTGAGCAATTCAAAATTGATTTCTAACGGGTTCCTTTTATTTGTCAATGGGATTTCGGTTTCAAAATTCACAATTTTCGTATATGGCTTAAAAGTTAATATAATAATCGTTCAATTAGGGAATGGACACCTTAACAATATGAAACCTGGACAACATGATTGTGACTCGCAGCTCCTGTCATACCTGGGGTTATTTTGGTAATCAGGACAGCATATTTCGAACAGTAGTTAATTAAAACACCTGATCAAGTGTAAAAAACAATATTGTGATAGCGATAACGTGTTGGAATCGGGGACACTTCTCACGAATCTACGGAATAAAAAGGGATATCTTAGATATGTTTGACTAACTGTTCAACCTATTTGTACAGCAATGTGGTTTTAGTTGATATAGTCTTTATATGGGGTTAGTATAACAATAGTTGACTTAGACACCAGCCTGTCTGTTCTTAATGTCCTCCTCTAGTCCTGTGTCCTTGTTTGACACTCGTTAATGTCAGTGTTAGCCCCCTGTAGTGATAATGGACTTAATTACCGTCCTAACGGCAGCACTCAGTGTGTTTAACTCTCACTGTGGTTTTACCGGGGCGAGACTAGTACAACAAATCAAAACAAACCTAATATATCAATTACAAATGTATAATCACCATGACATTTCAAGGGCAATACGCTCAAACTTCCATGTTCATGTTTAACCGGAGATTCAATCACAGACTTAAAGCGATCAACAAATCTCAACTAACACAAGCTGACCTCTTCATCACTGACATATACCAATCAGAAAAGGGAAAATGTTGTTTATGATAGTGATTCCTTCCGGTATATATCTGCAGTTAACTTTCATTTCCTCAGTAGAAACATTTTATCCACCCCTGTTGACAGATCATTATTAATTCGCCCCTCAGGAATCTATTCTCGTGGTTCCAGTATCAACACGTTTTCTATGTCTGGATCATGTCGACCAATGATCTACTCAGCCAAGGTTTTCTACCAGAGGTGCTTCAGTCTGAGTGGAAGGAATAGTAATGATTGCCTGATTTCTACCGATGATATTTCCCTTTTTTCCCTGATAAAAGGCCCTTTCTCACTTCTCATGTCACATGATCCTTCATCACCTACATGTATAATAAAGCCTAAACCTCAAAACGATAGTTCACTGTTTTAACATTGATATGTTTTCCAAAAAACATATCAGTTTTTTTTAAAGAAAACGTACGGTACATTTTCAAAAAGAGTGCATGAACATGCCAGTAAACTAGATTTAGCGTGGTCGCGTCATTTACTCTGATACCAAAAGCTTTGCAATTATTTTTAGTTTAGCTAATATTCACATTTTTTCCTTCATAGTTTAAGTTAACATATGTTTAAACAAAACTGAATTAATTCAATATCAATAATTTAAGCTAAAATATTGTTTTTGATGATTAACTACTGTCGCAAAATGCGAATCTCAGGTTGATGCCATAGGTTGAATAATACTGATATACTACTGTATAACCCCTGGTACGGATGTTAGCACACCGTTCATACTACTGTATAACCCTTGGTACGGATGTTAGCACACCGTTGATAGTGATATACTACTGTATAACCCTTGGTACGGATGGTAACACACCGTTGATACTGATATACTACTGTATAACCCTTGGTACGGATAGTAGCACACCGTTGATACTGATATTCTACTGTATAACCCTTGGTACGGATTGTAGCACACCGTTGATACTACTGTATAACCCTTGGTACGGATGGTAACACACCGTTGATACTGATATACTACTGTATAACCCTTGGTACGGATTGTA
>NW_018405247.1:31147-56622 GCF_002113885.1 Mizuhopecten yessoensis
AGTATCGTTACCTGTGTGACTGACTTAGTACATACAGTATCGTTACCTGTGTGACTGACTTAGTACATACAGTATAGTTACCTGTGTGACTGACTCAGTACCTACAGTATCGTTACCTGTGTGACTGACTCAGTACCTACAGTATCTTTACCTGTGTGACTGACTTAGTACATACAGTATCGTTACCTGTGTGACTGACTCAGTACATACAGTATAGTTACCTGTGTGACTGACTCAGTACCTACAGTATCGTTACCTGTGTGACTGACTCAGTACCTACAGTATCTTTACCTGTGTGACTGACTTAGTACATACAGTATCGTTACCTGTGTGACTGACTCAGTGCATACAGTATCGTTATCTGTGTGACTGACTCAGTATCTACAGTATCGTTACCTGTGTGACTGACTCAGTACCTACAGTATCGTTACCTGTGTGACTGACTTAGTACATACAGTATCGTTACCTGTGTGACTGACTTAGTACCTACAGTATCGTTATCTGTGTAACTGACTCAGTACATACAGTATCATTCCCTGTGTGACTGACTCAGTACCTACAGTATCGTTACCTGTGTGACTNTCCCTGGTATGGATGTTAGCATACCGTTGATACCCTAAAGAGACTAACGATGCTAATCGATTAAGTATTCATTTGAATCTAGCTGTCTGTATAAAACGGCAAATATTCCACAATATGGTCTGAACTTCATCTTTTTCTATGTCGTTGCTGCATGGTGACCAAATTCATAATATGAACATTCGGTAACCAGGATTTACAACGAGAGATGCTTTACAATAAGCTGTAAACAGTTTACATTACCGCCTGATTCCCTTTTCTGTAACTTCATCGTGTGTCGTGATAATGACCTGTTCCCATGTTTTCTGTGATTGCTTATGGTAGTAAGGTATGCCCTACTTTTAATGCTACTAACAAGGTAAGTTATTGAATCTTTCAACCTCTCCGAGGCGAACCTTATCAACTATTGTGTAATATAGGTGACAATAACAATGGACGGTTGGCAGTTGTCTTTCTGTGTTTCGCATTCTTTTTCAAAGACAATACCGGTTTCGACAGCGTGTATAATAAAACTGTATTTCGTGTGGTAAATATAAGAAATAATAACTTACAATACTGATATATCGTTAAATATATATATTTTATCAAATCCTTGAAGCATAAAATCTTTTTAAATGATTATGGTTATCATAAAGAAATCGAATTATATAATTTATGTGTATAAAATGTATGTGATTGGGAACTAGTCTTATTAGTTACGGATAAAACGGCATATCTGTTTGTTGTATCGTCGGGCCGATTATTTCGGGAGATCAAACGTCCCCGAGGAAGACCCGTGTCCTGTACAGACCCAAATTGTCTATGAATAGGTCGCTGATATCGTTAGCACGTGATGTTTATCACATAAACGTGGCAAAACGACCAGTGTTAATATAAAAGCCTGTCTTCATTTATATTACTACACGATTAAAGTGTGTTAGGTGCAAAGATTTAGACCTCTGACCCCATGGAAACCAATCAGTCACGTGATCAATGTGTGCCTCAGTCCGTTCCCCAGTCCGTACTCGACTCGGTTACTATGTTACAAGAGTTGTAAATGAGGTTATTTTAAAGTATCTATTGCAACACAACAGACTTCACTTACCAGCGCGTGAGTTCCTCGTTTTTATATTCTTTAACCGAGATTCAATGCGAAACAAATCATTCAAGAAACACAAACGAAAAGTGCAGTTGTTTGACACATGGGATTACGGACGAAGGGAAGAGCACAACCATTTAGTATACCCATGGTGTTACATGTACGCACAAAGACCATACCAAACAAGCTTCTAGTANTAGTATCGTTACCTGTGTAACTGACTCAGTACATACAGTATAGTTACCTGTGTGACTGACTCAGGAACTACAGGTAACGATACTGTAGGGACGGAGTCAGTCACACAGGTAACTATACTGTATGTACTGAGTCAGTCACATATAGTATCGTTACCTGTGTGACTGACTTAGTACATACAGTATCGTTCCCTGTGTGACTGACTCAGTACATACAGTATCGTTACCTTTGTGACTAACTTAGTACATAGTATTGTTACCTGTGTGACTATAATTGACCTGTTATATGATTAACGCTCGCGGTTAATATAGGTTCGACTCCCAGTGTCTGACAGAAATGTGTGGCATTCGCAATTCCCAGCTGTTTACAAAAGAAGTTAAAACTATATGTTTGTTTTCTTAAAAGTCTAAATGTTCAGATTAAGATAGTTATGCTTTAAAAGCGAAATTTGTATTGAGAGGGCTAGAGCTACCTGTACTAGTCCGATAATACCTACCTGTGGGGATTAGCGGGTATATATTGGTACCCTCGAGGTGTACCGGGCTGAGATACCGTTCTGAGCTTATTCGGTATAAATACAGCATGTCGTTTATGCCAATATTTATGTTAGAGCAATACACAAAGGGGACAATTTTATGTTAGTGTCAATACACAGACACCCGCGCCTTAAACATCAGGGTTTGACCAGTAAGTAGTTATCTGAATATTGACTAATTAGCACAGTTTATGTATAACCTTCCAAAGTTATACATAATTGTTTTATTGGTAATGTTACCAAACGATGTGGTCGAAAAGAACAGCTTTCGGTTTGTTTATAAAATTAGTCATTTGTACGAATGTCGAATGAACGTCCATGCTATTGAATTATTTTCTCCCCTACGTAAATTCATGCGTACGGAGGGTAAATAATTACATGCAATACGGTGCATTCGGGAACGCTTTCTAGAAACCGTTTAACATAAGAGTGGCTGTTTTACTTTGGCTGTTTTCTAAAATATTATTTATTTCCGGAGACAATATCCAACACAGACAACTTCTAGTTCTAGTAAATAAATTTGTTCTTTCTTCGTCTTTTGTATCGATTGCTCTGTTGAAAGTTTGTCAAAAGAAGCAAACAAATGTCCCACGATCAGCCAACATTGTGTATGTCTATTGGGACCCTGTATGATAAGAGACCGTACTGGTTTACCTGATTACTGTAGCGCCTGGTGAGAGGTGTGTTATATAACTGTGGTAGTTATATGTCCATTGGAGGTGGATTGAACTATTTTTCAACAGACTCTGTTTCCCTGTGGATACTTCTCGTTAACACGTCATTGCTGTCTATATTTGTATACGCTGCAATGCTGGGATTAATAAATGAGTAATTAATGAAAAGGGACAAAATACCTGCTTGATCTTCACATTCATGTTTATTGATTATAATCTATTGTTTAACACACACCTGCAGGTGGGGGATCGGGAACAGAATACACCTGCTGTTACCTAATGCATGTATCGTAGGAGGCGACTAATGATGGAACCCCCTACAGAATTGTGGATTTGCTTTAGTGTCCTCTATTTGGGGACACAAAAGCGACCAAANTGCTTTTAAAAAACCCAGGATGTTACATGTACACACAAAGACGATACCATACAAGCTTTTAGTAAACCCAGTGTGTTACATGTACGCACAAAGACCATAACAAACAAGCTTCTAGTAAACCCAGTGTGTTACATGTAAACACAAAGACGATACCATACAAGCTTCTAGTAAACCCAGTGTGTTANGAATCTGTTGCACCCATATTTGGGATATTTATATTTTTTCTGGTTCTAACTACCTTTTATTTCATAGTGCCTTGCTTGGCAACACCTCACGCTTAGCCTTTATGTTGAGCGTTCGCCCAGTTGAGGAAGACAATGGAATCTGTCCCCAGGCCGGGACATACCAAAGTTCTTAAAAACGGTAGTTGTTATTCCCTGCTTAACGTTCAGCATTTATTGAAATGGCAACAACTGGTTCACCCGTTGTCAGTTTAATGTGACCGGGCGAAATGCTGTGCTGGGTGCCTTCGGTATGGTATTTCAGTGATATAGCACGATAAATTCGGCATCAGATCCGCGCTATCACAAGGAGGCAAGCACGCCAACATACCCTGTCTCCTGCATACACACACGCAAGCACGCATACACTAAAACACATGGAGACACGTCCTTAAATGACCTTAGCTGTTAATAGGACGTTAAACAAAATTTATCCAAACCAAACCTATTGTTAAACAGCCCATTTTGTAGAACTAATCGCGTGTTCAGCAGGTGACCCCATACCTTTTCACGTTCGATCGGAGAATCAAACCCCGACTGCCTTGCTAAAAGGTAAGTGCGCTATCCACTGTGCCACTTGACCACCCAAACATTTACATTGACCATCACTTTAATAGTAAATAATAATGGAATCGGTCGATGACAGACTTGACAAACTAATTTCACGATCGTTTTGTCTTTCCTCAATAGAAACAAAAGAAGGCTTCCTATTGTTTACATGCCGTAGTTTATCTTTCCGAGGGCCTGTTTTGAATATAAGAATGGGCCCTGTGCAGCAATAGCTGACCAGTTTTCTACCTGGAAGGGTTAAGGAGGTTAAACCGCCCTCACTGAGCTTGAATATTCATTTATTTACACGACCATATACAACGAATATTCATTTGTTTACACGACCATATACATTGAATATTCGTTGTTTACACGACCATATACAATGAATATTCATTTGTTTACACAGCCATATAGAATGAATAGTCATTTGTTTACACGGCCATATACAATGAATATTTTTTTGTTTACACGACCACATACATTGAATATTCGTTGTTTACGCGACCATATCCAATGAATATGGTCGTGTTAATAAATGAATATTCATTTGTTTACATGACCATATTCATTTAATATTCATTGTTTATGGTCGTGTAAACAAATGAATATTCGTTTGTTTACACGACCATATACAATGAATATTCATTTGTTTACACGACCATATACAATTAATATTCATTTGTTTACACGGCCATATTCATTGAATATTCGTTGTTTACACGACCATATACAATGAATATTCATTTGTTTACACGACCATATTCATTTAATATTCGTTGTTTACGCGACCATATACAATCCATATTCATTTGTTTACACGACCATATACAATGAATATTCATTTGTTTACACGACTAATACATTGAATATTCGTTGTTTACACGACCATATACAATGAATATTCCTTTTGTTTACACGACCATATACAATGAATATTCGTTTGTTTACACGACCATATACAATGAATATTCGTTTGTTTACACGACCATATACAATGAATATTCATTTATTTACACGACCATATACATAATGAATATTCATTTGTTTACACGACCATATACAATGAATATTCATTTTTTTACACGACCATATTCATTAAATATTCGTTTTGTTTACACGACCATAAATAATGAATATTCATTTATTAACACGACCATATTCATTGGATATTCCTTTGTTTACACGACCATATACATAATGAATATTCCTTTTGTTTACACGACCATATTCAATGAATATTCGTTTGTTTACACGACCGTACATAATGAATATTTCTTTGTTTACACGACCATAAATAATGAATATTCGTTTGTATACACGACCATTGTTTATTTGACACTGTGATATATTTTGTGATTTATATACTTTGCTGTTCGAACAGCTTTGTTATTCAACCTTTTCCAGAATTCCCCTTTCAGAGCGCATGAGTTCGGGGGTAGCTGGACCTACATTTATATACACTGTACATGTCCTATAGAGACTCCTACATAACAATCGGATCTGATATCTGATTGAATATAGTATGCATAGTTTCGGAATGAGGAATATTTTAACTTATGTAAATGGGGATTTTTTCCCTGTACCATTGTTAGCGCCGATATGATTTTGTAAACACGATTTCTATGGACCACTGTTTGTGTTTTCACAGCCGTCATGTGATCTAACGCTGGGGACTATACTGTAGAGTCAGTTTTCATTTTCCCTTTTTCGTTTTATTTTGTATGTGTACATGACTTTGCTTTGTATCAAAGAAATTCGAGAGTATCGTTAAATGTACTAGGACTGGTAAAAATCAATTCGAACTTACTGATCGGAATATATAAAAGGAAATACTTTTAAACGATGTAAGACGTATGAACTGCACTGAGACCAGTACAAACATATTCTCACACACCTTAATTCAGAGCTATATAAGCGTGGAATGTTAATACTGATTAAACATTTATAACTGACTTAGTGGAGTAAATTAACGGTCATGTACTTATTTGTGTGTAATGTAACGTCAATAGTATGTAGAAGCACGGCTCTATAAATACCAAATCTGTGTCTACTGGTTCAGGTACTACACGTTAACGTGAAGACACGGACAGCTATAATTATGTCGGATTCCTCACAGCTTTGTTCCTGATAACACCGGAAACTCGACAACCTAATGGTTCTATGAGCCTAAACTGTACAACGTTATTGCATTTATTTGATACGTATGTTTGCAGAATATTGCATGATGCATGTGAAGTTTGGGGATCTACAAAACGTACGGATATTGAGAGGGTACACTTACCCTTTTGTAAGAAGATTTTAAAAGTTAAGAAGTCGACTTGCAATGCAATGGTTTATTTTAAATTATCCTTTGGAATATATAAGAAAATTCAGAATGATGAAATATTGAAAAATATTAAATATATTAAAACTAATGGATTCGAACAATTGTATTTTGCAAACTGTGCATTCCTTTTTAAGTAGTAGCAATACAGGCAAGTGCTTTAGCTGGGTTAATGATGTCAAACATTGTCTTTTTTCTCTCGGATTCACAGATGTATGGATACATTACTATTCCAAAAACCATAAAAGTATTTTGTATATATGATAAAGCAAAGAATATTTGATCAAAGTCAACAATATCTGAGAGGGCTATTAGACGCCTCACCTAAATGTATTTTATATAAGCACTTAGCAAATCACCATATTCTTCAATACTATTTGACAAAGTATATTCCTATGAAATACCGAATCTGTTTATCTAAACTTCGTCTTTCTACACATAATTTAGCTATTGAGACTGGTAGATACAATAACACAACGAGAGAACAAAGACACTGTATAAGCTGCAATTCAGATATAGAAGACGAAAATCATTTTATTTTAATATGCAGATATTATCATATTCTGAGAGTAAAATACATAAAACCATATTACTGGCGAAATCCTTCCATGTATAAACTTGTACAGTTACTAAGTGTTGACAATATCAGCGATCTTTGTAAACTTGCTAGATATATATTCGAGGCTAATAAGGCACGAGTGACGTAAAACATGCATATCAATATAATTTATATAAATGTCTATTTATATATTATTGGCATTTAGTATATGTTTGTAGCATTACGGATTATGTAACTTACATGTTGTTGTTATTGATGCTGATGATGATGCTGATTGTTGAATGCACAATGCATACATGTATATATCATTTGTAATTTATTGTTAATTATAGTTATCCAATAAGTTGTCAAACAATGTACAAAGGAATAAAAGTTTAATTCAGTTGAATGTGTTTTTCTAATAATAACACTCGAAACCTTCCAACTTAATGGTTCCAATCGGTGTTCTACAGATAACACCCGAAACCTTCCAATTAAACGGCTCCGTGTGGTGTTCTAATGATAACACCCGAAACCTTCCAACTTAATGGTTCCAATAGGTGTTCTAATGATAACACCCGAAACCTTCCAACTTAATGGTTCCAATCGGTGTTCTAATGATAACACCCGAAACCTTCCAATTAAACGGCTCCGTGTGGTGTTTTAATGATAACATCCGAAACCTTCCAACTTAATGGTTCCAATCGGTGTTCTAAGGATAACATCCGAAACCTTCCAATTTAACGGCTCCGTGTGGTGTTTTAATGATACATGTAACATCCGAAACCTTCCAACTTAATGGTTCTAATCGGTGTTCTAATGATAACACCCGAAACCTTACTACTTAAATAAACGGTTACCTGTCGAGTGATAATGATTATACCCGAAACCCCGCAACTTAACGGTTACTAGAAGTGTTCTTATGACAACACCCGAAACGCTCAGACCTAATGGTTCCGGGTGGTGTTTTAATGATAATACCCGAAACCTTACAGTTAGAGGTGCGGTATTATATGATTATAACTGGACTACACAGTATTTTTTTGTAAGGCCAAACAGACTCAAAGTAATGACCAACAACAGGGACACTGTACATTGACATTGTACATGACACATTGCTTATGACCTTGCCGAGGTCCTCTTTGCCTTAATGCAACCTTCTATTTACATAATAAATGATACTATTATTTCACACTGGTGTTGTAGTGTGTGTGTGTGTGTGTTACTAAATGATACTATTATTTCACACTGGTGTTGTAGTGTGTGTGTGTTACTAAATGATACTATTATTTCACACTGGTGTTGTAGTGTGTGTGTGTTACTAAATGATACTATTAGTTCACACTGGTGTTGTAGTGTGTGTGTGTGTGTGTGTGTTACTAAATGATACTATTATGTCACACTGGTGTTGTACAGTTGTGTGTGTGTGTGTGTGTGTGTGTGTGTGTGTGTGTGTGTCTGTGTGTGTGTGTGTGTGTGTGTGTGTGTGTTTCTAAATGATACTATTATGTCACACTGGTGTTGTAGTGTTGTGGGTGTGTGTGTGTGTGTGTGTGTGTGTGTGTGTTACTAAATGATACTATTAGTTCACACTGGTGTTGTAGTGTGTGTGTGTTACTAAATGAAATTATTATTTCACACTGGTGTTGTAGTGTGTGTGTGTGTGTGTGTGTGTGTGTGTGTGTGTGTGTGTGTGTGTGTGTGTGTGTGTGTGTGTGTGTGTGTGTGTGTGTGTGTGTGTGTGTGTGTGTGTGTGTGTGTGTGTGTGTGTGTGTGTTACTAAATGATACTATTATTTCACACTGGTGTTGTAGTGTGTGTGTGTGTCTAAATGATACTATTAGTTCACACTGGTGTTGTAGTGTGTGTGTGTGTTACTAAATGATACTATTAGTTCACACTGGTGTTGTAGTGTGTGTGTGTGTTACTAAATGATTCTATTATTTCACACTGGTGTTGTAGTGTGTGTGTGTTACTAAATGATACTATTAGTTCACACTGGTGTTGTAGTGTGTGTGTGTGTCACTAAATGATACTATTATTTCACACTGGTGTTGTAGTGTGTGTGTGTTACTAAATGATACTATTAGTTCACACTGGTGTTGTAGTGTGTGTGTGTTACTAAATGATACTATTAGTTCACACTGGTGTTGTAGTGTGTGTGTGTTACTAAATGATACTATTATTTCACACTGGTGTTGTAGTGTGTGTGTGTTACTAAATGATACTATTAGTTCACACTGGTGTTGTAGTGTGTGTGTGTGTCACTAAATGATACTATTATTTCACACTGGTGTTGTAGTGTGTGTGTGTTACTAAATGATACTATTAGTTCACACTGGTGTTGTAGTGTGTGTGTGTGTCACTAAATGATACTATTATTTCACACTGGTGTTGTAGTGTGTGTGTGTTACTAAATGATACTATTAGTTCACACTGGTGTTGTAGTGTGTGTGTGTGTCACTAAATGATACTATTATTTCACACTGGTGTTGTAGTGTGTGTGTGTTACTAAATGATACTATTAGTTCACACTGGTGTTGTAGTGTGTGTGTGTGTCACTAAATGATACTATTATTTCACACTGGTGTTGTAGTGTGTGTGTGTTACTAAATGATACTATTAGTTCACACTGGTGTTGTAGTGTGTGTGTGTGTTACTAAATGATACTATTATTTCACACTGGTGTTGTAGTGTGTGTGTGTTACTAAATGATACTATTAGTTCACACTTGTGTTGTAGTGTGTGTGTTTGTTACTAAATGATACTATTAGTTCACACTGGTGTTGTAGTGTGTGTGTGTATGTGTTACTAAATGATTCTATTAGTTCACACTTGTGTTGTAGTGTGTGTGTTTGTTACTAAAAGATACTATTAGTTCACACTGGTGTTGTAGTGGGTGTGTGTGTGTTACTAAATGATACTATTATTTCACACTGGTGTTGTAGTGTGTGTGTGTGTTACTAAATGAAATTATTATTTCACACTGGTGTTGTAGTGTTTGTGTTTGCCTTCTTGCTGTCCTTTCTACTGGTATTTTGTATCTAAAGATCCGGATAAAGAAGGGTGGACTGGTGTTTTGTATCCGACATAAAGAAGGGTGGAATTGTATTTTGTATCCGACATAAAGAAGGATGGACTGGTGTTTTGTATCCGACATAAAGAAGGGCGGACTGGTGTTTTGTATCAGACATAAAGAAGGGTGGACTGGTGTTTTGTATCCGACATAAAGAAGGGTGGACTGGTGTTTTGTATCCGACATAAAGAAGGGTGGACTGGTGTTTTGTATCCGACATAAAGAAGGGTGGACTGGTGTTTTGTATCCGACATAAAGAAGGGTGGACTGGTGTTTTGTATCCGACATAAAGAAGGGTGGACTGGTGTTTTGTATCCGACATAAAGAAGGGTGGACTGGTGTTTTGTATCCGACATAAAGAAGGGTGGACTGGTGTTTTGTATCCGACATAAAGAAGGGTGGAATTGTGTTTTGTATCCGACATAAAGAAGGATGGACTGGTGTTTTGTATCCGACATAAAGAAGGGTGGACTGGTGTTTTGTATCCGATATAAAAAAGGGTGATCTGATGTTTACCCACAGCATGTCGGCAATAACTGTAAGATTGGTCACTAATCAACTACAATCGAGGGTAGACATGCTACTTCGTTGTGACTTTACAAAACACGGACAGAGATTTAAATGGCGTTCGGTTTCTTGGTGAATAGCAAGAACCTATACTTTATACTTTAACGAAGTACTTGTCACCGTTACACTATGTCAGGTTAGGTCCATGGTGATCATTGATACATGTTATATAACGGTACAAGTCATTTATTTTATGTAATGTGTCCGGTCACGTGTCTACAACAAACCAGAAGTCAGTTTATAAACGTTCTGATAATTTGTCAACTTATTCTCAGTGTTGTTAATCATTAATTATTTTTTGTAATTAGAGTATTCTTGGGTATGCCTCGATTAACACTACGTACTTTACCCATGTCTCTAGATATCACATTTATTTTAGCACCTTGACACGAAATAATTCTTGTTTCTCTACACTGTTCGAGTTTAGTCGAAACAAAACCTTTACTCAATGTATCCATGTTTTAGACATCGTTATCTGCAGTTACTTTTCAAACAATCGAAAATTCTTCAACAGGATGCGATTAAAGGCCGATATCAAATTTGTGATGGAGACTGCTGAGATAACTCCCACCATAACAGGCTTAAGTGGAACTTCCAAAAGTTACTATCACTTAAGCTTATCTCATTTGTATCGTTATGTACACTGTCAAAAGTCAATATTTTTCGTTTCATTAGTTATTGAACTTTCCAGTTAATTACACGTGTGTGACGTGCGCCGTATGTCCTCGTTAGAGTACAATAGTGTTTGTAGTTGTCACTACACACACAGAGGAACACAATACTTCCGGAGTATCCCCCCTCTTATATGTAGGAAGTCAACATTGTACTCTGTGTCCAATGTTCGATCAATAATAGATATTGGCGAGTCCACGTTTCCCTAGTAGTGACGTCGTAAACTGTTTGAAAAGGTCATTTTTAGAAGAAGAGGGATCATGGTTTAACAATTTACAACAAAAACAAACAAACAAAATAATCCGAAGACAGCTACAGGATTTTATATTGTTTTTGCGAAATTGGTTTCGGATGCAAAGTAAATATTTGACACCAATGTTAAATGTCATGATGTTATAGAATACATGTCAACTGTATGATGTAACTGGTCACGTGTCTACTACAACGCAGTAGTCAGTTTATAATGATGTTATGATTTGTTTGTATATTAATTAGGAAAGCAGAGAATTCCCGGATCTGTCCTGAATAATACCATGTACTTTTACATTCATCTCCGTGTACAAGATTCATTTGACCATATTTAGTGTAGAACGTTCAGTATTATCGTTCACTCTAAGATAGCTGTACAGGGCTGAGGTACTTCTGACTCGCTTGTATCATTATCAATCGTTATCAAAATCTGAACACATTTATTTGTCAATAGATACAGATATTTTAACTGGATACGGTGAAACGATTTAGAGAGTGCTCACGTAACTCCCACCATTAGAGTTAAGTTCACACAATCACTATTACTAAAGCATTAGTTATGTACACTGTAAAACATCAATATTGTTCAATTTGTTTGATGTTGAACTTTCCAGTTAATTACACGTGTGTGACGTGCGCTGAATGTCCTCGTTATAGTACAATAGTGTTTATAGTTGTCACTAAACACACAAAGGAATTCAATACTTCCGGAGTATCCCTCACTCATACAAAGCCACGATATTGCGATGTCATAGGAAGGTAGTAACCAGGCATCCAACATGTTAACTATGTCCATCTGATCGACCGATAACAGATATACGAGGTAGTGGAATCAGCCACTTTCAGCTATCCTAGAAGTGGCGCCAAATAGTTGATTGCTGAAGTCCTCAGACTATTGTCTCACAACCTCATTATACCTTAATGTTTATTTTTAGCATTATCTGTCCTTACTCACTCTATGTTTTTGTTCTCCCCCACTACTGATGTTTATTTTGGAGACGAGACAACTTTCCTAACTTCTGTCAGATTTTGGTATCGGATTGTCTTGTTACTATTATGATACTATAACTACACACATAGAAATATTGACTTTAAACCGATACGGATTGCAGGCTTTTGGAAAACGTACCGTACCTTATGTATACATGATCGTCAGAACGAAATCAATGGTATTTGTGTCAGAAAACAGTCTTATCCTGGTGGAATCAGAGCAGTTTGAGGATAGGTAGTTTGTATAACAAAATGTGGATTTATTTGCATTTTTACAAAACTACGGCTAATATCGCCGTATTATTGGTTAGCAACAACTCAGTTGATTATCTCCCTTTCCTGTGCATTTTAAGTTATTGGAGTGGTTCCGAATCATTAACTTCATCAGAACCAGTATCTAAATGGTGTCTTGTTTTTAATAATATTGATGATTCCTTTGCAAAAAAAGCCTGACAATAACTGTCCAACCAGACAAATCAACTATCTCAACATAAACAATAGATGTTATCATCAGTATTATCATTCAATAAAATATACATACTTAAACCGAATACCCTGCAATTAGTGAAAACATTGGATGATAAACTGTTTTAGCGGAGGAATACCATGAACCTTATACTATATAGAAAGATAATTCTAAAACAATTTTATTGTCATTGGCTTCTCCATATGCTTATTAGCGCTTTAAATGGCGGATACTATTTCCGGTTCAGTAAGGCACATAGCGCGAGCAGAAGTTCGATTTTGCGAAAATCCATTCCCAAATCTGATAGATCGTTCTCAAGTTGTGCTTGAGTCGTCTCAACTTCTTCTTGAGAATTATCATACTGACAACCTATGATAATGAATAAAGAAGTTAAAACGATATAGATGGTGATTGATTAATTCACTGTATCCTATATTTTATAGGACGTTTTATACATGTACTACTTAGACCTGTGTCAAATTCCAGTATCTGTTCTCGACATCACGAGAAAGGTTAAATCATTAAAGGCTAAATGTTCTTAAATGTCGCTTTTAATGTCGATATTCACTTAACAGTAGGTTACGAACAGAATTCGTCGATATCTCGGAATAAATCAGACTTAGTCAATAAATGCTATTAGTTCTAATTTCCAGATGTGACACACGGATTCGTTAAGTGTCGGTTTTACTCAATACCTACATGACCTTACACTAATAGCCGTGGCAATGCGTTTCAGACCTAGAGGAGGTGCTATGTATACAGGTATACAGGTATACCACTACGTCTATTTATCTGTGTGTTGTTACCGTACCTCCCTACCAAGTTCAATTCACAACATATTGGCCATGTCCGACATACCTCAACTCGTTGTAGCATTAGAGGTCATACGACAAAGGTTTTGTTAAGGTGTGATAACAGGCCTCTTATACCCATTAAACATACTTTGTGTGTGAAAGCAGGCCTCTTATACCCATTAAACAAAGCTTTGTGTGTGAAATCAGGTCTCTTATACCCATTAAACAATGCTTTGTGTGTGATAGCTGGCCTCTTATACCCATTAAACAAAGCTTTGTGTGTGAAATCAGGCCTCTTATACCCATTAAACAATGCTTTGTGTGTGAAAGCAGGCCTCTTATACCCATTAAACAAAGCTTTGTGTGTGAAATCAGGCCTCTTATACCCATTAAACAATGCTTTGTGTGTGAAATCAGGCCTCTTATACCCATTTAATAGCCCTCTTATACCAATTAAACAAAGCTTTGTGTGTGAAATCAGGCCTCTTATACCCATTTAATAGCTTTGTGTGTGAAATCAGGCCTCTTATAACCATTAAACAAAGCTTTGTGTGTGAAATTAGG
Organism: Mizuhopecten yessoensis; assembly: GCF_002113885.1. Lineage (NCBI taxonomy): Eukaryota > Metazoa > Mollusca > Bivalvia > Pectinida > Pectinidae > Mizuhopecten > Mizuhopecten yessoensis. The sequence goes on from NW_018405247.1 coordinate 45,597, forward strand.
CCTCTTATACCCATTAAACAAAGCTTTGTGTGTGATAGCTGGCCTTGTATACCCATTAAACAAAGCTTTAGGTATTGTAAAAGGCCTCTTTTATACCCATCAAACAAAGCTTTGTGTGTGATAGCAGGCCTCCTATACCCATTAAACAAAGCTTTGTGTGTTCTAGCTGGCCTCTTCTATCCATTAAACAAAACTCTGTATGTGATACATTAGCATACATAATTTGTTTTGTGTTACACTAATGCATCATTTATTACCATATTTGAGTATACTGCCGTCCGCCGTTCTAGTGTTTTCATCGGCAAAAGTAATATCGTGCTCTGGCTTTCACACTGATTTAGTACGAGTCATACTGTACGAGTAAGTAATGCCCATCCCAGGCGTGACGTCTAATTGAAACTACGGAATGCGGTTCACGTTTGAGGTGCGTCGCTTTGCGGAACTGGTTATCATAGAAAACACTACGTAACCCCAAAACTGCTTATTTGTTTGTTTTGTTTAATGAAACTGTTTGTTTCAAATGTGTTGTAAACCGAAAGAACCACACAGAGACCCGTCCATAGAAGGCGGTGGGCTACGGTGCTCTATCAGCATCTGCCAATGTAGGTATATATCCAAGTACCTATACAAATAATTAACTATTTTTAATGTTCAAAATATTGATAAACGAGAACGTGTATTTGAATGATATGCTGATAATCCACTTTCCTGTTTAATTCCAGTGACGGTGAAAGGTCAATTTTAATATTAACAAAATAAACAAACAGAATGGGTGTAAACATGTTAGCATCTATTCGGAATATTATAAATAATAATGTACCTAACGCTGGGATTGCTGTAAACAATGCATATAAAATAACCTAACGCTGCCATAAATGCATACAATGTATAAATAATATTGTACCTAACACTTGGATTACTGTAAACAATGCATATAAAATATCCTAATGATGCCATAAATGCATACAATGTATAAATAATAATGTACCTAACGCTGGGATTGCTGTAAATAATTACAAAATATATATACAACAATGTACATGTACCTAATAATGCCGTATATGTATACACTGTACATTGTACTTTGCGTTGCCATATATGTATACCATGAATAAATAACGATGTCTTTATAGGTGGCATATTGCCGATCATTTAAAGTAAGGTGACTAGTACCGTGTATACATGTATATATATAGTTGTACGTGTATTTAAGTATACCCGTCCAATCAATCTGACCTATACCAGATCTAATCTCTATTCTGATCAATCACCGATCACAGATCAACAAGCCAGCATTACTCCGATAAGCTCTCGTACAACGACTCCATACAAAAGTTGGGTAAGAAAGCTATAGTATTTCGGTATTGTCTAACACACCTATAAATAACGTGACAGGAACGTGCCTCACGTGTTCGATATGCCGACCCGTTTAGGAGGGGTACCATAAGAGGGTAAATCTGTGAACTGTCTTTTTAAAAACTGTGTATTATCAGGGACCGCACTGTTCATGTTCTATGTCTAAACTGTTGTTCAGCAAGTTTACAGTTTCAAAGCCTCGTGAAAAAAACCAGCTTTTTCTGTGTGTACTTCATCTACACTTCTTCATCGAGAAACTAAGATTTTTAATAGGTACTTCATCATCTTTTATTTATTATAATTGATTATTTTTCTGTCACATTTTTTTATGACAGCTATTTTCTTTTTAATAGATTTACTTCTAAACCCGACACAATCACTCGTACATCGATTTCGTCCATACCACCTGATGTAAAGAGAATTTAAAAGACTCACTACCAAACCACTAGTTTCCTGAAGTCTATCAATATTTCCCTCATCTAGAGAAACTTATACAGTACTACTTTCTAGAATATCCACTACACAAGTACTAGATACCAATAGTTAATTAATCTGACCCTGATCACCTAATGTAGCAGGAATTGTGACGACTTGTCGCCCGCAATCAGAATAATGATAAGGACATCAAAACAGGACGATTTATCAAATCCCACCTTGAAAAACGGCGCACGCGCTTACAAAGTCTACCTTGAATTCTATTTAAATTCAACAAGAACAATATCAACTTGTGGCTTTCACCGATACTAAACGATATCTTACTGAAATGTCGATTTAATTTATTGACGTAAACTGGCGATGATTAGACTCTGTAAATAGTACCCGACCTTGCCTGCCTTCCTACATAGACCACCCTATGTCAGGACCATAAAGATCGGGTAGGTTATACAGAGGGGATTGAATCGTATAGCATGCTAAATAACAGTCTGTTAAGACCAAAATTTTTGTTCTTGTAAGTGAATCATTAGACCAGTGAGATACATGCACAATCCTTACTTTTTTTCAACGAGACGTTCCACATAAGAAGCCTTTTTATGGTTTAAAACTGACCATACTTTGACATGCGGACGTTGGGTTACTTATGGTAATTGTATTACAGTGTAACAAAATATATATAATATACACTGAAGTAGTGAAACCGACATTAAGGCCCTGGTCACCGCGATGTGTCACACGCCTAGCATGTCCTCCTCCCTCAAACACTGGCGCACGTGTTTGTAACCTTTAAGCTGTCGGATTATTTCAGCAACTGAATCAAGGCATATTGAATTTGATAACTATGCCACGTTATTTTCGACAAGTACCTCTTGAAGTTCCTTTCAAAGGTAAGTCACAACATCACCGAGAGAAAGTCAAAGCATTGGTTAGTCGCATGTTTCTTAAAAATAAAATGAGAAATTGTTTATTCTGACAACATCAGTGAAACATTACTAGTAAAAGAGTCAAAAATACGTAGGAAAGTGCGTTTTATGCCGATATTTTGTGAATGGTATGATTAATTTGCCGACATAATTATTATACAAGGGATTGTTATCACAACCGAAAGCAAGTATCAAATATGTTCTAACTCTTAATTGAATTTCATTTAATAATAGAATATGACGTTTAGTTAAATATTCCTTAATTATATGCTGTATAGTATCCCTGACAATCACATCGTTGGTAAGGAGAAATGTGACACTTGTTTTTTCATCAGATAATCGACCAGTAATGTGTTTTTCCACCACAGATTAGAATGACTGCGCCAATATTGTGGTAATGTCTTAATTTGTAAAGACGTGTTTAAAGCCTTCAAATCCAATCATTGAGGCCGCGCTCTTCTACAACACTCAGTTAGTCAATGGACGAGTGATTTAACAGGTTAGGATTGGCCTTCAGAAGGTGTCGTCAATGTAACACTATCTGCAATGGCCGTGTAGGCTCGTCATTGATGAAGTGCTCAGGTATAGTCAGTGTGTCCTGAGTAATAGGACAATGAGTTAATCGGTAATACCTTAACGACCTTGCATTAACCAAAACTGATTTTTTTATATTTATTTATTTTTCGACATGTGAACGGCAAATGTACATGTCCTAATTTGAACCACTTCACTAACAAAAGAGGTTTCTTTGTCACCATCTCGCTCACTTTAAAGAAACACCAAGAAAACAAGAAAAACTCTTTGTAACTACCTCGCTTACTAGGACCTCTTCGTTACCAACTCGTTAACTACAGAACTTAGCCGTCACCCCTAGCTATCTAGAAAGGTTTCATCATCGTCACCACCTACCTATCTAGGAAAAAACCTAACTATAACTAGAAAATATCTTCGTTACTACTCCGCTAGCTAGAAAAGTTTTATTTTACAATCTCGTTTAACAGAAAGTTTAACCGTTTCCACCTTGCTACATATGTAACTAGACAGAAAAATCATCGGTATATTTTCTACCCACTTACTACAAAACTGTGCTGTTACCACCTTGCTAATTAGAAACCTTCCTTGATATCATCTTGCTAATCTGAAAGGCTTGTGACTTCCTCTATTGTATCCCCAATCATTAGGCTAACCCGGTTAATGTAAAACTCCAATCTTTATCCGGGGTACTGTTCACATTTAAATCGAAAAGAATCTGATTAATCGAAAAATAAGTATTCTTATATTTCAGGTCCGATAATAAGAAATGTTCAGGAAACTTACTAAACAGAAAAGAATGTTATATACTCTAACAAAATACTAATTTGTGATTAATTAGAAAACTTCTGTTTACCGTGTGTTGTAACTGTGCTGCCTGTGCGGGTTTCTACCGGCCGGCTCCCATCACCCTACAGAAGTTACAGCACTAAGATTTGTGTATTAACTGTGTTGCCTGTCCGGGTGTCTACCGTCCGGCTCCCATCACCCTACAGAAGTTATAGCACTAAGATTTGTGTAGTAACTGTGTTGCCTGTCCTATAACTACCGGCCGGCTCCCAACACCCTACAGAGGTTACAGCACTAAGATTTGTGTAGTAACTGTGTTGCCTGTCCGGGTGTCTACCGACCGGCTCCCATCACCCTACAGAAGTTACAGCACTAAGATTTGTGTAGTAACTGTGTTGCCTGTCCGGATGTCTACCGGCCGGCTCCCATCACCCTACAGAAGTTACAGCACAAAGATTTGTGTATTAACTGTGTTGCCTGTCCGGGTGTCTCCCGGCCGGCTCCCATCACCCTACAGAGGTTACAGCCCTAAGATTTGTGTAGTACCTGTGTTGCCTGTCCGGGTGTCTACCGACCGGCTCCCATCACCCTACAGAAGTTACAGCACTTAGATTTGTGTATTAACTGTGTTGCCTGTGCGGGTTTCTATGGGCTCGGCTCCCATCACCCTACAGAGGTTACAGCACTAAGATTTGTGTAGTAATTGTGTTGCCTGTCCGGGTGTCTACCGGCCGGCTCCCATCTCCCTACAGAAGTTACAGCACTTAGATTTGTGTATTAACTGTGTTGCCTGTCCGGGTGTCTCCCGGCCGGCTCCCATCACCCTACAGAAGTTACAGCACAAAGATTTGTGTATTAACTGTGTTGCCTGTGCGGGTTTCTATGGGCCCGGCTCCCATCACCCTACAGAGGTTACAGCACTAAGAGATAGTTCTGATGTGGATTTCAGTGTCTGTCGTTATCAATTCATAGTTCGATTGCGACCAGCAAAATTTCCTGATTTTTTCATTCTGCCAGACAACCTTATTTCGTGTCCGACATTTGTGGAGGCTGATCATATGTCATATGGTTCTTTTGTTTTGATGTCTCAACATTTCTTTGTCTTATTTTAGTACCAAAAGACTACGTCTTCAATTCATTTCTTTAACACTTATGAAAATCCTTTTTATATAAAGTTCATATATTTACCTATATAACTGTTCATATAGTACATAGCATTCCTCAGAAATGTTGTCGGTCTTAAGGAAAGTTTTTCTGTTCAACATATTTATGGATTCGATATGCATATACATTTTTTAACCTTTCATTGATGTTCAATATTGTATGGTATATTACTTTTAATTACCTCAAGGTAGTCGGAGCGTTCACGAGGAACCAACCTATTGTAGGCTCGGTTTTACCAGGTCGATATGCCGGTATTCTAGCCATTTGTTAATTGGAAATATAACATGGCCCCTTTTGAAAGCCCTTCTGTGTATTAAAATCGTGTATTTATTATAAATGGCCTTCCAAAGCCGCCGGAAGAAGGTGGCTAGGTCTATTTATTGGTCAATAAAGCAGTATACATACGGGACTAGATGCTGGCCGTTATTGAGTGGACATCTCTACAGACCCAGTCTACTTAAACATGCTTTACAGAGATCATACATATTTTATGAAGAGCAGTTGTAGGCATTGATGAAGAGATGGACATGAACTGACCGAGGTGAAACTGTAAACCTGATCAGTCATCGGTCAATACTCCCAGACTTCTTTATGTATTAATAATTCAACGGCTTTTATCTCTGACCGCCATGTATTGTAGTCTTATGTCCGATACACATCACTGGTGTACTCCAAAGGGAAGGAGGGGGTAACATTACACAGGATGTCCTGGTGTCCGACACACATCACTGATGTACTCCGAAGGGTAGGAGGGGGTTAATATTACACAGGATGTCCTAGTGTCCGATACACATCACTGGTGTACTCCGAAGGGTAGGAGGGGGTTAATATTACACAGGATGTCTTAGTGTCCGACACACATCACTGATGTACTCCGAAGGGTAGGAGGGGTTAATATTTCATGTAGCAGTACACGAGATGTCTTAGTGTCCGATACACATCACTTGTGTACTCCGAAGGGTAGGAGAGGGTTAATATTACACAGGATGTCCTGGTGTCCGACACACATCACTGATGTACTCCGAAGGGTAGGAGGGGGTTAACATTACACAGGATGTCTTAGTGTCCGACACACATCACTGATGTACTCCGAAGGGTAGGAGGGGGTTAATATTTCATGTATTAGTACACGAGATGTCTTAGTGTCCGATACACATCACTAGTGTACTCCGAAGGGAAGGAGGAGGTAGCAGTACACGAGATGTCTTAGTGTCCGATACACATCACTGGTGTACTCCGAAGGGAAGGAGGAGGTAGCAGTACACGAGATGTCCTTCCAATACACATGACTTTGTCACTCCAGTAGGCAACACATTTGTATGATTATTTTATTTCTACTGATATTTTGAAGAACTTTGTTTAATATTGTTATCCGACTCATATTTACTACTTTGCTAGATGGAACATCTTCATTATAGGAAATGCTGTGTTTGATGACCAAAGGAGCTGTTGGCCTCCCTAGGTAGCTAAGTTCTACTGATTCCCACCTAGTTTGTCTCTCACGACGATAAGTTAACTGCAAGTTTGAAATCGTTTTATTCATTATCATTTGTAATTACTAAAATAAAACAAGACCAGAAGAAAGAATTACGTGACAAGACCCGGATACAGACTCCGGATTATCCTTGATCAGAGTTGGGCGAGAATGTGTTACAGTGAGCTCCTTACTTTATTGGGGCCGTGACCAGTAAGGTGGTCCTCAGAAGATGTCAAGCGTGAAATGTTGGGACATATTTGTTAGACATTTCCAACCCATGCCATTGCTGCGTGAAATATGTTTACTATTGTATTTGATGCCAGACGAACTACAGAATTGAGAAAATGATATTGGATATCTTGAGTTGTTTTTAGTGCTAGACATGGTACAGTGGGTGGTAACCAATCAGCAGTTATTGTGTATATACCGGGGGATATCACGGGTAAGGGGCTATGTCAGAACCATTGTAATTACATCTGTACGTGACGTGTGCGCATTTATAAGGTACTTGTAGAAACTAACTCCTCGTCAAGTCCATAAACGAACCGAAGTTATGGGGTTTATTGAATTTGTGTAACGATGTAATATTTTTGTTACATACACTAAAAGTGTAGTGTCACAAAATGACGCGTCAATATAAACCCATATTTGGGTATGTGTTCTGTAGGTATTCATGAGCTGTTTACCGACCCCTTCTGTCAGGTAGTACGACCTGTATAAACCGACTTATCACCGACACGAGCAAAGTGACATAACGGTAAAGTAAACTCCTAAACAACGACCGAACGCAATAAAGTGGTGTGGTCAGATCGGGACGTGATAATGACGGAGTGTTATATGTTCAAGATTGGGTTCCTTCCAATGTATCACTTAGTCATGCTGGACAAACAGTACGCCAGACGTTATCACACAGAGTGGCGAGTATTAACGCCGTTAGATTACTTGATATGTAAGGATTGAGTTTGAGTGCAGTCACTTGTCTCAGGAGTCAGGGGCCAGGTCGAACGATAAATCGGCTCGGTGAGACTTTAGGCAAACTTGAAGAAACGGAAAAACACAGACGTGCACAAGGTTCTAACTTTTGTACAAAATATTTGTACATGGATTATGGGGAGTGTATTCAACATTTTTATTACGTTCAAATATAAATGAACCAATACATTTCAAAATGCATCATCAATATACCAATAAAAATATTTTATGTAGTAAATATGCATATACATTGTATGTATAATTGATTTTGTTTAAAACTGTGTCCTTAGAAGTATCAATGACTGCGAATATGGACGATTCGTCAGAGCATGCTCCTCAGACGACACAAGGTGGTTATGTTATAAAGACGTGTATACGTCACTGATAGTGACCATCACAAGGTGGTTATGTTATAAATACTTGTATACGTCACTGATAGTGGCCACCACAAGGTGGTTATGTTATAAATACTTGTATAGGTCACTGATAGTGACCACCACAAGGGGGTTATGTTATAAATACTTGCATACGTCACTGATAGTGACCATCACCAGGTGGATATGTTATAAATACTTGTATACGTCACTGATAGTGCCCGCCACAAGGTGGTTATGTTATAAATACTTGTGTTTGTATACGTCACTGATAGTGACCATCACAAGAAATGTTCTACACAGTATGATTATAGAGATTGTATCAATGTCGACAAGTACTGCCACTCTAATACCTCAGGACGCTTACTCTCTTGTGGTGTTTTGAACGTTTTTAAAACATTATTCGATGTAGCATTTCTTAGATATAAGCCAACAACAACAACAAATTATGTGAAGTCTAGGTTCAGTATATCTACGAGCTTCTGAAAAAAAACTCACCTCCTGTACCATTTGAATGTCTGATTTGAAATTCAGTTAGAAAGTAATGGTTCGCACAAAGTATGGAGTTAGGTGTCGCGTACAGGTGTGGTTGACACACAGTATGTATATATAGGATCTTACATGTGTTTCGGAGTCGATTTCATATGAGATATATGAAACGAGTCTAAGAATTTTTCATTTAAGCTAGCTTCTGGCGAGCTAAATTCGTGATGAGTTTCATAAATTTCATATGAAATGAAAACGAGTGTTAGATCCTTTTTATCACATAATCAAGATTTGTGGCATTTATTCGTGTAAAACGACAATTTGCATGCAACCCGAGGCTTGAAATGTAAAAAGCCGCCATTTTGACTCAAGTGCGTAAGTCTGTGACGTCATGTACTTGTCCTAGGCGTGACGTCACAATTGAAACTTACAACTAATCACAGGGCTGATAGTTCATATTACATGGGTTAATTAATATTCACTGGATATATAAGATCTTACATGAGTTTCCATTTCATATGAGATTTATGAAACGAGTCTAAGAATTTTTCAATTTAGCGAGCCTCTGGCGAGCTAGAATGAAAAATTCGTGACGAGTGTCATAAATTTCATATGAAATGAAAACAAGTGTAAGATTCTTTTTATTTTTTTCATTTATGTAGTACAAATATTTTTATTTTGTTCCCTGCCCTGTCATGAGGATCAAAAAGATACACTAGCAAAAAATAAAAAATGAAAAAAAACACTGTTTTTTGTCTATATAATGTAATTTTTTAAGTAATTGTATGTGAAATGTTGCTTTTCTTAACTTGATGATTTTAGAACATAAAATTTGTGTATGAGATGTAGAGAGTGAATTAAAATAATGCTAGCATATGTTTACAGTTTGTACAGTAAATCTGTTATCATTTGTATTGTTTTAATTGTAAGAAACAGCTGGATACATGTTAAGTTTATTTTAAGACACTGGGGTGTACTCTGGTATTGTAAAAGTCAACCCTTTGCTGTATAAATACTATCAACATTGACAATGTTGTTACGCTGTATAGGTTGTGCACCACATATGCAAAGTTTGCACTGATCCCGTATTAAAATGTGAAATTTGCAAATTGTTCACTTTTGCAGTATTTGTTTTAGGTTATTTGTAAACATTTTACCATACATTCAAACAAACAAAACTTTGGAACTTATTAGGTATTTGTTGTAGAATTTAACTCGTCTTTAATAAGTTGAGGGACTAAATACCGATTAGAATTTGCATCTGACGTGACGACCGTCTTCAGAGTTTCCTTTCCACCTTTATGTTAGTGCCACTTACCCTCGTTGTGGAACTGGTGAACACCGGTTCAGCCGTGATTAGATTTTAGATCAGTTTAATCTGTGGCAGCATTTATACTGGTAATTGTAAGAACATTCAATTAAAGTGATGTGTCGAGAAGTGATTTGATTATTACAAAATGTTTGGCCTTCTTTGGTTGAAAAATTCGAATAAGATCAATGACTTTTGATGTTTTTATTTTGTAAAATCATATGTATTAATAAACCATTTAAAAAAATAAAAATGAAATAAAAAATAAAAACTTTTTATCACATAATCAAGATTTATGGCATTTATTCGTGTAAAAACAATAATTTTCATGCAACCTTGAAATGTAAACTACCGCCATTTTGACTCCAGTGCGTAAGTCTGTGACGTCATGTACTTGTCCTAGGCGTGACGTCACAATTGGAACAATTGAAACTTACAACCAATCACAGGGCTGATAGGTCATAGAACATGGGTTAATACGCCAAAAAATTTGACATGGGTATATTCACTGGATAACACAGTACATCATGTGATAAACACAGTACATTATGTGATAATAAGGCGTTGAACCCTATATGTAATTTGTGAAGTGTCCGCACCGGTTTCCACACTGTTGCTAGCTGACTCGGTCAGGTAGGGGATTAATAAACCTTACCGGTTCCAATAGCTGTGTATATAAAGTTTCGGATTTATAATACTTTGTTATAATAGCATTAGCAATAAAGGAATTGTAAACGAAGTCAAACCTCCTTTTCATTCAGTATAAATGGTCATTGTTCGAATGCTTGGTCACTTACAAGTGGTGACCTTAATCTTTTTGTTTTGGTACGAGGTCAGTTCGGACCTCATGTAACTTTAAATGATTAATCGAATTATCGGTCGGATTCGGCAGTACGTTGCCTGCAGAGCAATCAATCAATCAATCAATCAATCATCATCAAATATCAAAGTTTTACTTTGTACACAAAGTACGAATGCAACATGTTGCAACGGTTCAAGACCGACTTGTAAGGAACCAGTCGTTTATTATGTCTATAAAGTAAAACTTTGATATAGCATATTTCCAAACATAAAAATCTTATTGGAGAGTCTCCCATAAATCAGGTGTACGTCTTGTCTCAGTGCTGATACTACATTGTTGTTACCGATGTAGAAATAATGGAATTCGTCCCCTACACTGTCGTCACATAGAGGACCTATTCTGTTTTTC